>NC_134853.1:48174227-48474227 GCF_049852395.1 Peromyscus maniculatus bairdii | reverse complement strand
CCCATCCTCCTTACCAGGAAGAAATATTCTTCTGCTTGTCACTGTTGTAGCTCCACATAATGCCAGAGACCACAACAGTCATTTTTTTTTCTCAATCTGAGGGAAGCTAGCCAAGGACGAAGCTGAGAAAGAAATCGTGTTCCTAATGAAGCAATGAGCCACTGAATCAACAACACTGGGGGTACCTTGTTTCAGGATTTCATGACGTGTGGGATATCTTGGGGTTCTATGGCTGTGATGAAACACCATGACCAAGGTGACTTATAAAAGGAAGCATTTAATTGAGGGTGTGTTTACAGTTTCAGATGGTTAATCCATTATCATCATGGTGGGGAGTATGTCCCCAAACAAGTAGGCATGGCACTGGAGCAGTAGCTGAGAGCTTATATCCTGATATGCAAGATATGAAAGAAGGAGGCAGAGTGGACCTGGAAGGGGAGACTGGACCTGGAATGGGTTTTTGGAACCTCAAAGCCCACCCCTAGTAACATACCTCCTAACCTCAGAACCCACCCCAGTGACATACCTCCTCCAACAAGGCCACACCTCCTAATCCTTCCTATTAATTCACCGACTGAGGACTAAGTATATGAGTAAATGAGCCCGTGGGGCCATTGTCATTCAAATCACCACATGGTATAATATTGTTAAGACAGTTGGGTTCAGAATGGAAAGTCATTACTTGTATTCTTTCTACTACAGAGAGGTATACTTGATTACTCTTTTATTATACAGCAATGTTTAATGATATGGAAATGTTAATTATCTTGACCATTGTGTTCTGGCCCTAAGTATCAAAGCATAACATTATACACCACAAATGAGTACAACAGCCCAGTTTCATACATAACTTGTATGTAAGACAAGCTGCATGTCACATATTTATCATTATGACCTAGAACAACCATTTCCAAACTTCATAAACTGCTTCCTAAGAAACAAATGCCCAAAGTAGGGTGCCTCACACTGAGAGATCTCTGTTAAGACTAAACATGTCCTGGTCTCTCTCAGATACAAAGGCCAGTCATGTGGTACACAACTACAATCTCAGTACTCCGGGAGTTGTGGTGAAAATACCATTCAAGGAAATTTCAGACTATAGAGTGAGACCTGTCTAAAATACAAAAGAATATAAGAAGGCAAGGAAGATAGAAGGAAAGGGGGAAGAGAGGGGAAGAGAAAGAGGGGGGAAGGAAAGAAGTCTAGTTTTTCTTATAGCTCATAAAGAAACCAATTTACATGCATAAACCTATGGATGAAACAACTAAGTCTAGTCACATACAGACCAAAAGCAGAAACCACTGGTTCTTAGTTATATAAAATGAGATCTTGAGTTTTGAAACACCATTTCATACAATCAGTTCAACAGAATATCATAGATACAAATAAAAATGCTACAAGACATTTCAAGGAAACCCTACAGATAACAAATACTTTGGATCATTTGACACTTTCAAATTTGAGACATTCTGAAATCTGTGAATCAGAGGCATTGAAATAAATATTTCAATGAGACTTTTAAATGTTTTTTCTCTCATTAAATATTTGCATTGGTGAGAATATTTTAATTCATTTTAGAAGTTGCATCTCCCCTGGAATCTCTTCTTCTCACTAAATTACTGTTTCAGTCTAGTGAAAATAGTGAAATTCTTGTTTATTTGTTGCTTTTTGGGTCAGTTCTAGCTCCCACCTCATTTTAGCCACAACTGGGATGGGGTGAAGTTTCCAGAATTTGGTTGCAACAGTACTTTTCTTTGGGCCACCAGCTCACAAATAACAACACAGAGACTTTTTATTAATTTTGAAAGCTCAGCCTAACTAGCTCTTTTAACTTAAGTCAACCCATTTATATTAATTTACATTCTGCCATGTGACTCGTGGCTGATACCTTTCCTCATGTATATCCTGCTTGCTCTGCATCTCCTGGCATCTCCACCATTCTTCTTCCCAGAGTTCTCTCTGTCCCCAGAAGTTCTGCCTAACCTCTTCCTGCTTAGCTATTGACCACTCAGCTCTTTATTAAACCAATCCGAAGGCACTTTGGCAGAGATACATCTTCACGGTGTAAAAAAAAAATATTCTGCAACATTTCCCCCCTTTTTGTCTAAATAAAAAGGAAAGGGTTTAATTCTAATACAGTAATACTATATATAATAAGAACAATTGTCAGGAAAAATTACATTTACAATGTCCAGTCTATTTTTATTTGACAATTTTGGAGAAAATACTCTATTATCTTTTCTATGTTGATGAAACTAAAGTTTTATACTTAAGCCACTTTTTATCATAACTTGTATCACCATCTTAAAAATATCTTTTTTCTTTTCCAATTTATACATTTCCTGCACAGCTTCACTGATGTATAAAACATCAGTACAAAATGTTGATAAGTTATTTTGCTTTTTGCCTATGTATACTGTTTTATATGATGAGCTGGGATGTTTTTCCACAGGCAAAAGTTTTCCTAAAATAAAACTATAAAAAATAAGATAGAATCATTTAAATAGAAACTTTGCATTCATATTTTTACTGCTTCCTGCATAAGAGGATGCTGTCAAGTCTCTGGAGAGGATATTTTTGAAAAAGTCTGAGGATAGTCCATCACATAACATGTGCTATACGTGTCAACATTTTATCATTGTGCATCAGATTATCAAAGAGGTCTCGATCCCACATTTCAGTGTTTATTTCACTAGTCTCGTTTTTTTTTTTTTAAGGTTAAAAATAAACCACATAAGCCTAACCATGACAAATGGTTATTATGAAAGATATAGGAATCACAATGCAAATTGCCTTATAACAGGTATCTGGTCCAAGTAAATATTCTGAGAATATAAATGTGAATATTTTAATTTTGATTGCTATGATTTTTTACTTGAAAATATTTAGAATCTGACACAAGGAAAGTTTGCATATTAGAATGTATGGACACATTATGGATTTTCTTATAAAAATAATGAAAAAAAAAACTGGTCCCAGTTCTTATCTTACCCTTTTATTGAGAGGCATAACGTGGCAGTTTAGCTAAATCTAAGTTTATACTTTGGAACTATTACTCACCAATCTATGATTCTACAAGCACAATAGCAAAGGTTCCTGTTAACTGAAAGTTGAGAATTGCCACCTGTCAATTATGGCCAGATTGTAAGCTCCTGACATCACTGGGCCAAAAGGCAGAGAAGGGGATTACTCTTTGTATTGGTTACCTTTCCCACTGCTGTGACAAAATCATGACTAAATAAAACAACTTAAGGAAGAAATGATTTGTCTTGTCTCACAGTTCATATCATGGTAGACAAGGCACAGTGGTGGCTGCTAGAGGAGGCCATCGTAGCACATCTTTAGGAAGCAAAGAGAGATGAAAACAAGCACTCAGCCAGCTTTCTCCCTCATGCAGTCTGATACCCCCACATAGGGTATAAATTCTAGTTGCATTTCTGCTGTTGTGAAAAATATTCTGACAAAAAAGCAAGACAGGGGAAAGGGGGGTTTTGTTTGGCTTACAATTCCAGGGAATCATCCATTACTGCTGGGAAGTCAAGGCAAGCACTTAAAGCATCACATCCAGTCAAGAGCAGAGAGCTCATGAACACTCACTTGCTTCTTGCAGCTTATGCTCAGTTAATTTTCTTCCCTCTTATATGGTGTAAGGCCCAGCCCATGAAATCATGCCATCCATACTCAGAGTGGGTCTTCCTACTGTTATGGAATAATCTTATTGTACACTGTGAATATGTATCTTTGCCAAGGTACCTTCTGATTGGTTTAATAAAAGAAAAAAGCTGACTGGCCAGTAGCTAGGCAGGAAGAGGTTAGGCAAAAGAGCCAAACTGAAAAGACACTGAGAAGAAAGGCTGAGTCACAGGGAGTCATAAGAAGATGGAGAGAGAAGCAAGATGAATATACCATGCTGAAAAATGGTACCACCATGTGGCAGAGCATAGACAAGAAATATGGGTTAGTTTAAGTTGTAAGAGCTAGATAGTAACAAGCCTATGCTATTGGCCAAGCATTTATAATGAATATTCAGTCTCTATGTGGTTATTTGGGAACTGGCCAGTGGTCTTTTGAAAAACTCTGCCTACCTCCTACTTTAATTAAAAGTCAAGACAACTCCCCACAGACATACCCACAGGCCATTCTGATCTTGATAATTCTTCGTTAAGACTCTTTTTCAGGCTGGAGCAATGGCTCAGGGGTTTAGAGCACTGACTGTTCTTCCAGGGGACCCAGATTCAACTCCCAGCACCCACATGGCAGCTTATAACTATCTGTAACTCCAGTTCCAGGGGATCTGACATCCTTCCACATACATGCAGGCAAAACACCAATGCACATTAAAAAAAGTTTAAAAAACTTAAAAATACACTTTTTTCATGGGTGATTATAGGTTGCTTCAAGTTGACAGTTCAAGCTAACTAGCACAGAATGATACCACCCACATTTAGGAAGGGTCTTCCTGCCTCAGTTAACCTAAACAAGATAATCTCTCATGGGCATGTCCAGAGATTCATCTATGAGGTGCTCCAAGATCCTACCAAGTTGACATTCAATAAAAACCATTACACATCATAGTACTGGAGATATTGTTCAGGGTTAACAAGGAGAACTTGACCAGTGCTATTCAGTACAATTAAAGGAGAAGGAGGAGTGGGAGGAGGAAGAGAAAAAGAGGAGTATTAAAACATAAGAAGTGGCCGGGCGTTGGTGGCGCACGCCTTTAATCCCAGCACTAGGGAGGCGGAGGCAGGCGGATCTCTGTGAGTTCGAGGCCAGCCTGGGCTACCAAGTGAGCTCCAGGAAAGGCGCAAAGCTACACAGAGAAACCCTGTCTCGAAAAACCAAAAAAAAAAAAAAAAAAAAAAAAAAAACATAAGAAGTGGAGGAGGAGGAGAGAACACATTGGTGTGCCCCTCGGAGCTTTCATCTCTAAAATTAATCAAACAAGAGTATGGGTTAAAATGTCACATAATTGTAGTATGGACCTTTGGCTAGGTAAAAGGGAGAAGTGATGACTGAAATACAAAGGAATGTAGAATAGGTAGTTTAAATGCTTACAAACATCAACTATAGCCTTATGGCCAGTTCTTGAGGCATATTTTCTTATGATTTATTATTTATATTTCTATTCTTCTTTCCTTCTAGTTGTTTTGTGTAAGGACTGATGGTACTAATAAAATTCCTAATTCAGGGAGATGGTGGGACCTTCTGTAAAATGGCTCAGAACATCCCTCCTGGTATAAAGTTATTACTGCATAAAAAACACAGAGAGATGTGGAAACAAGCTATTAAGCTATTTTCTTTCCAGTCAAATCCATCTCTATTCTCTCTTCTATACATTGCTTTGTTCACCTAGTCCTAGCATTCTTTGTCCTCTGAACTTCTTTTAAATTTTGATATAAAATAGTCATAGCTACTTCAATGTCAATCATCTGAAACTAAGTTTCAGTTAACAATCAGAAAGAGAAATGTTATACCCAAAAAGTTCAAGAGTAGACTACACATATTTGAATCCAAGGTCTTAACTGACTTTTATTTTTCTCTGAATTGGTTTTGTTCTAGCATATTCTCTCACAACAGAGCATCCAGGAGATGAAGTTCATACCTCAGTATAAGATGAATAAAACCATTTTCACTTTAGCTTCTTATTCTGTCTAACATTGTAAGGTTAATGCTCATTCGGCTTCATTGATCCACTTAAGCCAAGTGCCTTCCCTGAAACAATCACAACAGGGCTCAACAATCTCATTGGCACACCATGGGTCATTTTCCCTAAACTAGGGTCAGTTCCATTGGAAATGGGACTTAGAAGAATTAAAATAAATTCATCAATACACCAACAATCCCAGTAAAATGTTCGCAGTGCTGCACAATTATCAATAACAATTCAATGGCACTATTTTTGCAGTAGAAATGTCATATCTCAGTAGCTCACAGAGGTAGAGAGCTGGTCTTAAAAGAGAGGACAAAGAAGGTGACTCATGGCCATGTGGTTATATTTTAAGAAAGCTGCAAACTCCTTCTGCCTAAAATATCTTTTCCATCTGCCAACTACAGTCTGAAGCTCCAACTGCACTACAGAGATTGTTGTTTGGGGCCTTAACGTGGACCCTTGAAGCTTCTTTGGAAAAATAGGCCAAGCCGTTTTAGCATTTCTCAGCTTTCGACACCTTTATATTGATTACCTTATCAGGTTGGTGATAGGGAAGACAACAATGAGTTGTCCCTCCAAGGAATATGTTTAATTCTTGAAACTCCCACAAAATGAAATCTATGTGTCCAACATGATAGGCAAGAGAAAGGAGAAAGTGGCAGGTGATAGAGCATTTCACATACAGCCTTTCTGCTTCAAGATCTCTCGTGGTGATAGCAGGCCCCACATCATCTCCTTCGTACATCTCGAGAATCTCGCCCCATTTCTCAGGAACACAAGTTCCTTATTGAAGACATGACTGTACAGTGACATCTGTCCTGGTCTGCAGGATGAGAGGATATTGGTTAATGATCACTAGGAAGAATATCAGTCTATAAGAATTCACTGGAAGTGTCTCCATCTTTTGTTGTCAATACTTAAGCAACTGCATCTGCAGTACACTTGTTGATCTCTTTGATGACATGGAAGGGACAATGTCTAATGCAGCTAGGGAGACAGAATAAGACCACAAAGTTAGCTTTCATATGATAGGGCCCCAGGTATTGGCCTTTCTTACACTATCCTACTTTTGAGCTCGTTTTAACTAAGATTTTATTTCATCTGGCATTATTTTCTTAAGTAGAAATTACAACAATATACAGCAATAAAAATCTTCCCCAAAGTTTAGCAAACAGATGACCAAGGAAAGGGAAAAAAGAAAAGACAGGAAGGGAGAAATCCACTTGAATTAACAACTGTTTACCGTGGGAAAGGTAAAAACACTTTTTAAAACTTTTCATTTTGTATATTTTATTGCTGCTTAACTTTGCTTACAGTATTATATATTTGTGAATTTTTTTTATTAAAGTTTGGGCCTTAGTAAAATGTCTACTTGATTTTGCTAACATTTTGTCCTTATATTTGGAATTGGCGTGGGAGTGGGGTAAACCATGTCTGTGGCCCAGTTAGATGCTAACCGCACCGGGGGTGGGGGGGGAAGAATGTACTCTAAAAGTCTCCACTGCCTGACTTAAGCTTAGGAATAACGTTCAAATGATAGAAAACCAAGCAAAATAAAAACGAAAAATATTCCAATTTTTTTTGTTATATTCTTTTTTATTCCCGCAAAGAATGAGCTACTGCTGTTTTTCAAAGTGTCATAAAGACTCTGCCGGTTACTGCTCCGCAGGATGGTTTTCCTTCGGTGATAAAAGGTTTTCTGGGCGGTTTGAGTCAAAGCTCTTATGTAAATAAGGAGGCTTACATAATGCTCTTTAAACTAAAACTTCGAAGGCTGTCCGCAGTAAGCACAGAAAGTCTGTCTGTGCTGCAAATGCCCCCCCCCAAAAAAAAAAAATGACGGGAAGTCATCCAAGACTAGTTTAAGAAAACAGGAAGGGTAAACACGGTGCAAGCTTCCTTCAGTTCATTTGAACTCCCAGCACAAAGAGCAAATAAGAAGTGTGTCTCCAGACCCGTACACCGCCTTCCTCACGGTCTTTTGGGAGCGCTCCCTAGAGTCACTTGTTTTCCATTTCCCTTAGATTCTAAAGGGCCGAAGCACCTAGGGCCCTGAGCGGATGCGGACTCCTCCCAATGACTTTCCTTAGTGCGTCCTCTCCCGGAAGATGCTGAAATAGTATTGATTCTGTGATTTCTGGAGTTAGCCCAGTCTAGCATAGGCACGCTCTGGGGTGCGGGAGCGGAGGGGGCGTTTGCGGAGCAGATCGCTCTTCAGACCGCCTGCCTCTGGATTGCGGAGCCGGGGCAGCCTGGGAAGCCTCAGTTTATTAGGAGCTGTAAAGTTCTACCCACCGCCGCTGCAGCGGTGGGAATCTGCGGACTTTGGAGGAGAGAGGCATCTTTCTGCCAAGGTCTTCCTTTGGGAGATATCGGGAGTAGTTGAGGATGCTAGGCGATCGGTTTCCTTTGTGACCTTGTGCTCGCAACTCCACTTGAGCATCGACCTGCCGCGAGCAGGAGTGAGCACTAGGTCCCCAGCGCTGCTGCGGTCCCACCAGGCCCCGCCCCACCGCTTGCTGCGGGATCTCCGGGCCGGGATTTGACAGCTCTCCCCGACACACCCTCGTCGACACCCGGGGAATTAATTTTCAGACCCATTGCCACCCCGGAAAGGTGCTCCACCCGGGACGGGGCGTTCGACCAGCCACTGTCAAGTCCGAGGGTGCGCTGGGCAGTGCACGAGGTGGCAGCGGTCGCTATCCTTTTCCAAGTCCACTTGGACTCTCGGGACAGTCCCACCTGGCTTAGCCTGGGGCCGGGAGCAAATCTCCGCCCCGACCGCTCGCTTTCTTCGCTCACCCCTTCCCCAGTCACTGGGCCGCTTCGAAGCGCGCTGTCGCAGGCGTGCCCTTTACCCCCCAGAAGCCTGAAGGTGGCTGAATGGAAACACTGACACGTGAAAACTCTATTCTGAGTGACTTAGAATTGGCTGCCTTGAGGTTTTAATCTTGCCCCTCTAGTCCCGCCCAGCCTTAAGAGCAGCTGTCCTAATGGTCTACGGTCCTTGTGGAAGGTGAGGGTGTTGGGAGGCGCACCGGGACCTGATCGACCCGGACCATACACTGTATCTAGGAGAAAACTCCACATCCTAAAGGAATTTAACTCCTTGTGTATTGTTTCCAAACCAGATTCGCACGACAGCTTTCTTCTGAGGCCTGGGACCCGCAAGTCCCGATTTAGAAACCGAGAGAATGAACTGGCCATCACCAGCCATCTGCCGGTGGTGTGTGGGAGGGTTCTCCCCCTCCCTCAACCTGCCCTTTTTCTGCTGTCTCCCCCTCAGCAACTGGTTTTCGCCTGATGGAAATGTGCCCTGCCCCCTACCCCAACTCAACCAGAGGGCAGTCACCAGGGCCTAGGCCAGGTCAAGCAGAGGCAGACGTGGCCAGGACAGCATGGAGTACTTGTGGTCAGCAGAGGTGATATTTGGAAATGTCAGTGCACCACAGACTTCTAAGCCTCTCCAGAAGAAACTGGGCTCTATTGTGCGGGCTTTTGGTTGCCTCCTCCCCCTTAGGAAGACTGGGTGCGTCTGTTTACCGTTGTTTATTGTTTCACCTTCATTTTGAACCAACTTAACGACCTTTCACTTCAAGCTAAGAGATTGCTATTCTTAAAAGAGGGATCCATGATGTTTGTTGGCTGGAATTTTGGGACTTTTGCCACTTAGTTTTGCTGACCTTGAGAGACTAGCTGCTGACCCAATCTAGTTTTTGGCTGTTGCAAAGGGGACCCTCTAGTGCTGCAGGTCCACCTGTCAAACCCTCTGCCTTCCAACTGCCACCATCACCACAAGGTCAGAATGAACTTAGCTCTGTTTCCTGTGACCTCCATCCAGTCTTTTGATGCTCTGCCAGTGAACGTTTGAAAGGAAAACTGACCTCAGTTAAGGAAACACTTAACTGCCCCTGTGCACTTACCACTGTATTCCTGAAACTTGGAAATGAAAATAGAAATCGTTTGATGTATGAGATGTTATCTAATTAGGGTGTAAGAAATTTAATCTTTCTAGCATGCAGGTCATATAATTAATGTTAATTTAACGCTCAAATTCTCAGTCATTAATTTTTATTCTCTTAAATGCAGTTTGGCAGGGGCCTCTGATCCACGGCAATGGATTTTACTGGATGTGAGAGCACTCTTGGTATTAGGAGTGACTCACTGCAAACCTTCCTATCCCAATAACAAGATCACATCATGTATGCATTATTAAGCTACATAATTGAACAGTCTATAGTTTGCATATCAGACTATTAAAATAATGTGTTTTGCTTTTCTCTGAACACGTATTGTTCAAGCCTCTGCGAATATGTGGTGATTCTGATAATTATCACCAAATTACTGCAAATGTTCTCTTCATTAACATGATTTCTTTCAAGCATTTTTAAAATGTGAATATCATTATGAATTAAGGGACTCCTTCCAAAGTTGTACGAACTTTCTATTTTAAAAAAAAAAAAACTTGTCATTAGGAGAGAAAGGATATATTTTAAATGGTGGAAGTAGAGAGACACAATTAGACTTTAAATGCCTTCCTTGGATCCAATAAAAGTTTTCTAAGTGACTTTTAGTGAAGTTTCTAGAGTAGAGACAGAGAGAAGGAGAATGGAAGAGGAGAGGAAGGAGGCGAAAGATGTCAAGCTTTAGAAGTTACTGTAAGACTTCTGTTAAAGCCTCTGTTACCTCACTCCTTTGGTGTAGAAAGCATCCCAAATGCTTATCTGCCCTATCATTACCCCTGGCTCTCGTCTGAAAAAGTAGAAGCTCAGAATTTTTTGAAGCTAACAATTTACAAATAACTAAATATTACTATTCCCCTTTCTACCAGGAGTTGTACTGTTGGAGAAGTGATACACACGGGAATAAAAACAAAGACTTCACTGCAGCCCTTCCTCACAACGTATTCAAGGCTGAATGGCAAGGCTTGTTTCGTTTGTTGTTGTTTTTTTTTTAAACTATTGCAAAATAAAAGTCTTTTTAATGTGAAAGTTTTTGCGTGGTCATCGACTTTACTTTTTGAGCCAACTTTTCCTTTGAGTGACTCTAAAGCTCTCATAACCGAGCAGTGTGACCCAGGTATTACCGCTGCTTCTCAGCAGGTTTTGAAGCACATTAGTCCTGCTCAGAGGCGCCTGCCGCGTCATTCCCGCAGGTCAGTCCCGGTGGGGAGGGGTCTTCAAGCACACGGAACATATTAGGAGTTTGGGAAAGTTGTAGAAAAAATTTTCCCCAAGTAAAATAAGGCAGAAAAAGAGTGGGCTGGAGTGGGGGGCGGGGGATTCTGTCTGAACCCTCAGTAACCTGTGTGGCTGCTCCTTGCCAAAGGAACCCCTTTCTGCTCTATGCTGTGGTCCCCGGGGCCCCTCTTCTGGAAGCTGCAGACAGCTCTTTGGTAAAAAGTGCCAGGCCCTTGGCGGCACTTTTATTTTGGCTGAGAAGAGGGAGCCCTGGTCCCAGGCCCAAGGGGAGCTAACTGAGCCCTTCTGTTTGGATTTCCCTGCTCGCTATAGCAACCAGCAGCATCAGGACAAAAATGCGCCCTCCCTGGACAATGGCCGGGCCTCCCGCTTCTCGCCCTTGTCTTCCTTCCCGGAAAGCAGCCAGGACCTGACTCGGCGCTCGGCGCTCGGCAGCCAGGGACCCTCCCTCTTCTACTCCTTCCCTAGCAGTCTCTCAGGAGGTCGGAACTCCGCTCTCCAGCCGCCACAGCCCCTTCCCCACACCCCTGCTGATCACGCGTGCAGGCAGTGGCCAGGACTGCAAGATTCCCCCCACCCCCCTGTCCCCCGCCCGAGATCTGGTGCTCCCACTGCGAACTTCTCAGCTAGATTTGGGGGGAGGGGGTGATGATCCTGTGGAACAGAAACACGAGGTTTTTTTTTTGTTTGTTTTTTCCAGGATTAAAAATTAATTGGGGTAATCCATGAAGTAGACTTCACCTGTATGGCGGGCGCGCGCACGCGCGAACACACGAGTAAATACAATCATCCTACGACTGGTCCTAGGCATGATTCCTCCACTTTCTCTCACTCTTCCAAGGTTAATTAAGTTCCCTTCTAAGAACTAAGTTCCAAGCCTATTCATTATTCTCTCCTTTTGACCTAGGGCGCTAAAATGATCGGGCCTGTGACTCTGCCTCGTCTTCTTTCTCTATTTTGCATGCAATGCCAGAGCCAAGGCTGCCCTAGATTATCATAGAAATTTCTCAGAAAAAGCGAGCAAAACAAGGAAGTCTCATTACTCCCTCTATCTAAGGCTTCTTTTCACTAGGTCTTTTCCAGGCAATGCCAAACACTTTACAGACCAAGGAAGCACATTCTGAAAATTCTTCCCTAGAAATAATTTCATCCTTAACTTTATGATGTCCAGAGAGGCATGGAATGACAGAACTGAAACTCGGGGACCTAGGGTGAAGTCTTGGCAATCAGTAACTACCACTGTGGTTAACTGCTCTCAAGAAAACACCTCTCCCTGACACCACCCCTCTCCTGCTGGCTGCAGTTACCAGTCCTGACGACACAATTGCAAAGTGTTCTTGTACACTTTGGAAGGGATTTGCATTCATGCTTTGTGCTGCCAGAATAAGAGAACAGAAATCTAACTTCAGCTGAAAACAGCCTGTTTCTTTTAGGGACAAAGAACCAAACCCCACGCTTGGCTTCAGTGAAATAACTGATTGCCTGTGAGCAGGTGTGCTGGTGACCTGGCCTGCCTTCCACTTCTCAGATGGGTCCAGAGGATGAAAAGAGG
The DNA here is from genome assembly GCF_049852395.1 of Peromyscus maniculatus bairdii. NCBI lineage: Eukaryota > Metazoa > Chordata > Mammalia > Rodentia > Cricetidae > Peromyscus > Peromyscus maniculatus. Next base: position 48,461,821 of record NC_134853.1, on the reverse strand, counting down.
CAAAGGCTGCACAAGGCCCTTATCTCAGAAGGTTTCCAAATGCCTTAGAGCTTAGAGGGTTTCTGTTCAAGTCACTTTAATTCATCAAAGTGTTGCCATCTCCTCCTGGTGGCCATCCATCCACCTGCCTTAGGGTAAAGAGAAAAACACACACCTTTAGGTTTCATTGTTGGGAATTTATTTAACCTCTAGTACTTTGACAATGAAATTTCAAGGAAGTGAGCTTAAAGCCACAAAGACCATCATGTTCGGTTCCCGAGATTTCAGCTTCTCCACACATGATCTGTCTGGCATGCTGCTGAAATGAATCCTTCTTCTGGCCTCACATTCAACACTCAAAATTTAGCAGGCTTCCTTTGATAAATTACTCAAAGTAATCCCTGAAACAACTAGACTGCCCGGGTGGTGTGATGTTAGAAGTCTTCAAGCCATGTCTGCTTATAAAATATTCACTTTGGGACTACAAAGAGTGGATCGCTTTTAATGATGAGATCCATATCTTAAAGAAGGAAAATATTAATACCCATGAATCCAAAATATTTCATTTTAATTAAAAATGTTTCAAATACCACTGCACAGTATATTTCAGTGGACTAGTTGGTAGTTAAAAATAAACAGAATTGTGTGTGCCCAAGCCACCAACAAACTAACTTGCCAAGTGTAAGAGTTAAGGTGCTTCAACTTTCAGAAACCATACGCTTCTGCTTCTTCAGGTTTTTTCTTTTCCAGGCACATAGGGACAGACGAACATTTAGGAATTGGCAAAATGTATTTATATATGGAACAGAAAATTTTAAATGGGGGATCTTGATTCAAGAGACAATGCATAGCTACATAATTAAAATTAATTTCTTTTATATATATTTTTCGGGTAAATTTTATTGTGTATTTCCCAAGAACATGCAGCTTGGAAATGCATTTTCTCTGCTCCTTATGAATGCAACCCCCAAGGCTGCAGTTCTTCAAGCTTAAAGGCAACCAGCTGCCTCTTTGTGTGGAGTGGTCCTTAGAGCTGTAGCCTCAGGTTTGACTTTCTGTGGACCCTGAGCAAAGAAGTTCCATTCAGATGTGGAGAGAGGAGGTCCTCGTCAAGCAGCTGCTGGGGCTGAAGGAAGGGCAGAAAGCAAGGAGGGGAGGCGGAGAAGGGAGTAATCCCACCCAAAGGTGGATGTGCTTTTTTTAAAAAAAGCAATGATCACTTTTACATAATTTTAACCAGTTGCCAAGTCTACTCCTCCAATGGGCACCTAAGAAAATCCTCTTTGTTTTCTGTTGTTGTCTGATTTCTATTTTCCTGAGATTGCATAATGAAGAAAATTTTAAATCTATCAAAGAAATGCCATCTCTCCTGCTATTATAACTAGGTGTTTTCAGTTCATTGTATGGGAATGGTTAGGTGCACCTTCGGCCAACTCCTAACATAAAGAAATACGTAAACGACATTTTACGTAGGACATGAACGTGTTTACTAGTTAAGCTAGAGTTCAAGTTACAGAGCTTGAAATGCTCTCCTAATTGCTACTCAGGTGAAGATTTAGGGATACTCGAGTCAGGATGCTGTTTGCTGCTTTCCAAAGCCCTGCACAGTATCTCAAGGAGCACGAAATGCCGGTAGGGTTTTGTTTGGATTGGGTTTTTAGCGCTGTGAGGCTATCCAGGTTGTTTTCTCTCTGCTTGGTGCATTCTCACCCAACGGAGCCCACACCAGTTCAGACCAGCGCAACCACAGTACCACAGTACCGAAGAAGAACGCCTTTCCAGAAGATCTGAGAGAACCTCAGGTGCAGCCAAAGAGAAGACCTCTCCATTGTGCCGCCAGCCTACTCCTGCTGTAGGGGGACCTGGGGGTTGGGCAGTCCTCGCCCCAGGCAGAGAGGCCAGCACCAACTGCTTGCTCAGCCATTGTCCTAGCAAGTGCTCTGGAGGAGCTGTGCTAGAGTGAGGCAGATATCAAGGCACCTTGTCAGTTCAAAGCATTTTAGGCTTGTTTGAAATCCTCTCCACGTCAGCGTAAGCAGCCGCAGTATTTGAACAGCTGCTTTGAACAGTGAAAAAGAACAAGCTGAATCAAAATCCGAAGGAGTCTGCCCGAGACACCTTCAACGCTCTGTGTTTCAGGCGGAGACAGGCAGGCAAACAGGCGGTCTCTTTCCCGACTGGGTCAGTAAGAAGAACCGCGCTAGTGACCGTGGGACCAGAGATAGGCCCCCATTTGGAGCCTAAAATCTTCCAGAGCCAAGGTTTCTGGAATCCCCGAGCTGCTGCAAGCAGAGAAGGCGCGCGGGGCGGGGGGCCGGACTCCCAGATGCTCTGAACCCGGCATTCGAGCCAACCAGGCCCCTTGCCACAGGCGGAGGCGGCCTTGGCTCCTTGAGGGGTGGAGAGGGGCGGTGCTCCAAGTGGAACTGCGCTCCCAACCCGTCCCTCCCCTTCACTGGCCCGACACCCGAAGCGGGGGTGGGGTGGGGTGGGGTGGGGAGCAGACGCTGAGGCCCCTTGGCGGGACACCATTTAGTATACTCCCGGGATTGAATAAGCATTCTAAGCCCGGTATAACTCTCCCAGCTAGACCAGTTGGGAAGCGTTCGGACCAGTCCTTTCGATCGCCAGCGAATGAGGCGGGGCTGGGGGGTGGAGTGCAGATCTGGGACGTCAAAGTGGGGAGGATCTGCTGGCATTAACGGACAGTAGAGTCCCACCACAGTTAAGTGCTAATATTCACGTGCTGCCAATTTCTGCCCCCTCACCACCACCACCACCACCACGCACATGCACTTAGCATCCAGTGCCCCGGGTACCCCTTTGGGGGAGATGGGCAGGATATCGAGAGGAGGGGCTCTTACAGAGACCTGGGCAGCCACAAATCCCTCGGAAATATATCTGGAAACTTAATTCTTTCCTTGAAGGTATCATCCTACGGGCTGCAAAGATTTTTGTATTTAAAAAAAAAAAAGTGAAATTAACAGGAGGACACCTGCCCTTTGGGCAGGGAAAGGAGATGCTCTCCGCACATTGCCTTCAGTCCTTTCAGGCAGCTGAATTCTTCCGCGGGTTGGAGCTCTGAACTCTAGGGAAGGAAGGAAGCAAAGCCAGAAGGGCTGAGAAGGAACCCTGCGTGGGGGAGACCTGCCCGATTCCCAGAAGAGCCAATATCTTACAGGGCACAGAGGACCCGAGGAAGGAGACGGGAGGAAGTTGCTTCTCCGGCTGCCCCCCACCCCACCCCCTCCCGGAGGAGCGCGCAAACCAAAAACACCCTCATCAGCCGCTGAGTCTGCGCACTGAGAAGGCTGGAACTTTTCAATGTTTTATTGGCCCGGGGAAAGTTAGTAAATTCCTAACAGCCCCCGGGTGCGCGGCCGAAGTGTCTGAGCGTTCACGCTGAAATACTTCGCCACGTGCTTGGTGTGAATCGTAGCCGAGCGGGTGCGCGCGTGCAGGTGAAAGTCCGTCCTGCTGGCTGCGGGTGGGCTCGCCCCTCCCCTAGCCGTTTCTGACTCCTCCATACGTGTTCATAAACACCGGACACGTGGAGATTCTCAGCCAAGGCTCCTGGCCCAGGCCAGTGCTCAGCCCTATTGATTTATAAACAATTCAGCCACTCCCGGATGAGCATCGCTCCTCGTTAGTCATGACGAATTTTTCTGGCCCGCTCTACTCTGCTGTCTAGATTAAGATGCTCCGAGGTCCTAAAATGCTCCCTCTGAGCGTCGATTTGGCCGAAAGAGCCAGCGCGAGCTCCACCCGGCGCCCGGCCAGCGGGGAGAGGTGGAGAGGCCATTCATGCTTCCCGGGTCTTTCCTTTACTAGCAATAACTTTTGATTCGCTGTGTCCCGTCTGCGTGTGCACTCCAGACTGTGCCCGCCAGTGCCTCCGCTCAAGCCGGAGTTTGAGCTTGGGTCTGTGCTACCCAGCTTGCAGGCGCGGAAACTGGCAACAGCCATCTAGCTCCTTAGGAATTGGAAGCGCGATGCTCTGTCGTTGGTCAGATCCCTTGCCGTGGGTGCACCGGTCCTGGGTCTCACTAGAGAGTTTACCGCTACAGAAGGCTTTAACTAGCCAGGACCTGAAACACTAGACTAACCCCGGCCTCTGGCGCCCGCTGAAGTTGCTGCTTAGAGTGGACTCCCTAGCATCAACGGATTCGCCTATTTTCCTCCCCTTTTCAGCAACTAACGCGAAAGTTGCACAGACAGGCCTGGGGCCGGATGAAAACGCGCTCAGCTCCAGCAACCGGCTTTCTAGAGCCGCACTGGGCAGTTCCACCCGTCCTAGGCTGTCCTAGTCTCTTCTCAGAGACTCCCGCAGGCTCGCACAAGGCGAAGGTCTACTTAGGAAAGCTCCCGGTTCTCTGAACCTTAATCTCTGAGCGCACCCCAAGTGTCAGTGTGACACACACTTCCAGAGTTGTTGGGGTTTTTTGTTGTTGTTGTTGTTTGTTTTTTGTTTCCAGTTCAGAGCGCTGAGCTGTTAGAGTAGGCAACACCGTGTAACTGGAGTTGCTCAAAATCCAGGGCGTAGGTTGAGCCTCCCTCTCCCGGAATCTTTTAGAAAGAAACTGGGATAAAATTGGATCTGAAGCTTAAGGGATCTTTGCTACTGGGGTGAAGGGGAAGGTGAAGATCTTTATTTGAGGACAAAAGTATCTACACGCCTGAGAGCACGAGACACCTGTGCTCTGTAATTCTAACCATAGTGGGAAGTTAAGACTTCAATGGGAGATATTAGTCTGGCTTTGGCTCTCGCTCTAGGTTTAAACGACGTTGAAGCGCGCGCGCGCGTGCACACACACACACACACACACACACACACACACACAAGAGTGTGTGTGTGTGTGTGTGTGTGTGTGTCCCTAGAAGAATGAAAATCGGACTCCTGCTGACTCGGTGCGACCCAGCCTTTCTCTTCCACTGTCCACGCCCCCCCCCCCCCAAAAAAAAAAGACCTATTGGGAAGAGAAAGTAGACTCCCTCCGGTGCAAGTCTTCTGAGCGGCTGTAGTCTCTACTAGAGCTCCTGGACCTCCGGGCAGCCCGGCTTCTCAGCTTGGGAGACAGATGGGGGGCGGGGCCCATCCGAGAGGGGCGGTGGAGGCCGGGGACAGAGGAGGAGAGGGGGGTGAGAACTAAGAGAATCTGAATCGCTGGGCTGGGGGGGGGGGGTGCCAGAGGAAGGGCTGAGAAGACTGGGCGCCCGAGGGAAGAGGAGGTGGGGTGGAGCTCTGCACCAATCAGTGGCGCCGGCCTGGGAGGTTGCTAGCGGTATCCACGTAAATCAAAGGGCGCAGAGCCAATGGGAGGGGGTGGAGGGGGCGGGGCCGAGGCGCGTGCCGCTGCGAGCGGGCTCTGCCAAGAGAGCGGGAGAGAGCTTGAGAGCGCGGGGAGAGGGGGGAGCGCCCAGCGAGTCAGAGAGTGAGCGAGAGCGAGAGGAGGGAGAGGAGGAGAAAGAGCGAGGGCGGGCGGGCGGGAGGCAGCGCGGCGGCAGCAGTAATAGCAGGAGCAGCAACAGAAGGCGTCGGAGCGGGCGTCGGAGCTGCCCGCTAGGGGAAAGAGAAAGAGAGAGAGGGAGAGAAGCGGGGCGAGCAAGGAGAGAGAGCCCTAGGCAGAAAAGTAACTGTCAAATGCGCGGCTCCTTTAACCAGAGCACCCAGTCCGGCTCCGAGAGTCATGGCGACCGCAGCGTCTAACCACTACAGCCTGCTCACCTCCAGCGCCTCCATCGTGCACGCCGAGCCGCCCGGCGGCATGCAGCAGGGCGCAGGGGGCTATCGCGAGGCGCAGAGCCTGGTGCAGGGCGACTACGGCGCGCTGCAGAGCAACGGGCACCCGCTCAGCCACGCTCACCAGTGGATCACCGCGCTGTCCCACGGCGGCGGGGGCGGCGGCGGCGGCGGCGGTGGAGGAGGCGGGGGCGGCGGCGGGGGAGGCGGCGACGGCTCCCCGTGGTCCACTAGCCCCCTAGGCCAGCCGGACATCAAGCCCTCGGTGGTGGTACAGCAGGGTGGCCGAGGCGACGAGCTGCACGGGCCGGGAGCGCTACAGCAACAGCACCAACAGCAGCAGCAGCAACAGCAACAGCAGCAGCAACAGCAGCAGCAGCAACAACAACAACAGCGACCGCCACATCTGGTGCACCACGCTGCCAACCACCACCCCGGGCCCGGGGCATGGCGGAGTGCGGCGGCTGCAGCTCACCTCCCTCCCTCCATGGGAGCGTCCAACGGCGGTTTGCTCTACTCGCAGCCCAGCTTCACGGTGAACGGCATGCTGGGCGCAGGAGGGCAGCCGGCTGGGCTGCACCACCACGGCCTGCGGGACGCCCACGACGAGCCGCATCATGCAGACCACCACCCGCATCCGCACTCTCACCCTCACCAGCAACCGCCCCCGCCACCTCCCCCACAAGGCCCACCGGGCCACCCAGGCGCACACCACGACCCGCACTCGGACGAGGACACGCCGACCTCAGACGACCTGGAGCAGTTCGCCAAGCAGTTCAAGCAGAGGCGGATCAAACTAGGATTTACTCAAGCAGACGTGGGGCTGGCGCTGGGCACCCTATATGGCAACGTGTTCTCGCAGACCACCATCTGCAGGTTTGAGGCCCTGCAGTTGAGCTTCAAGAACATGTGCAAGCTGAAGCCTTTGTTGAACAAGTGGTTGGAAGAGGCAGACTCGTCCTCGGGCAGCCCCACCAGCATAGACAAGATCGCAGCGCAAGGGCGCAAGCGGAAAAAGCGGACCTCCATCGAGGTGAGCGTCAAGGGGGCTCTGGAGAGCCATTTCCTCAAATGCCCCAAGCCCTCGGCCCAGGAGATCACCTCCCTCGCGGACAGCTTACAGCTGGAGAAGGAGGTGGTGAGAGTTTGGTTTTGTAACAGGAGACAGAAAGAGAAAAGGATGACCCCTCCCGGAGGGACTCTGCCGGGCGCCGAGGATGTGTATGGGGGGAGTAGGGACACGCCACCACACCATGGGGTGCAGACGCCCGTCCAGTGAACTCAAGAGGGGGAGGGGCAGAGCGTGGGGCTCCCCCTCCCTTTCGGTCCACGGTCCTTCCCGGGACCTCTATTCCCCCTGTAACTTCTGATCTTTTTTTTTTTTTTTTTTTTTTTTATTATTATTTTCCCAGTCCCTTAAAAAAGGAAAAAAAAATAGTGAAAATAAGGGAAAAGGAAGGAACGAAGACACTGGACTGTCCTATAACAGGTAGCAGGTGTAATGATGGGTTTTGACCTTTGCAAACAAGTACCCAGAAAAGGAAGTGGAATGTCTCTTAGTGAGAGAGAAGGGTGGTGTGTGAATGTGTGTGTGTGTGTGTGTGTGTGTGTGTGTGTGTGTGAGAGAGAGAGAGAGAGAGAGAGAGAGAGAGAGAGAGAGAGAGAGAGAGAGAGGAGAAACTAAATAAATTACCAAAAAGAAAAAGAAGTCCACCAAACCATACAAAACACAAAACTGCAGCTTCCCAATGCTCACAGTTGACACGTGCTGCTGTGTTTATTTAACATGGGTCCCCATCAGGAAAGAGGGAAAAATACACTTTTTTAAACATAGGCAAATTTTAACCACACAAATTTGCACTGCAAGAAAATTGAAGTTTACACGAACAAGTTCAACATTTTTTTTTCTCAATACCCACTGCTAATTCTGAAACCGTCCTGTTTAGTTTTGTTTTGCCTTACCCAGTGGAGAGGACAGAAGCCAGTTCTTGGCCACCCTCCTTTTCTAGTGTTCTGATGTCCCTCGTTCTTATTGCTTGTGAACTTTGGTTTTCTTCAAGTCCCCCAGACCTGGTGTAACATTTATGGCTCTTCACCCAAGTGAAGTGATTGGCTTTATATAAAATAAATAAATGTTTGCATTCAGGAAATGTGTATCGTTTGCCCGCTTTATGCAAGGCAGGAATACTGTTTGCAATATATATGTAAGAGTCGAGCACTGCTTTTTGTAAACTACAAAGTAAACTTCATTTTTAGGCAGTATTTCTGGATAGAGAAGAAAAAGAAAAATCAATAGTGAGTGACCGGTCACTTCATTTTATCAGGCAGGGCCGTTGTGAAAGAACTCAGAAGAAATGCTAGGTTAAATATATTGCTAGAGTTGTCCAACAGAAAGAAACTGGGAACTCTGAAAAGAATTTGGAAACACACTGTGTAGTTCTCTGCTTTTGGGTTCAATAACTTAATTATAAGGGATTAGTTTTGATGATAGCAGTGGTTAAACTTTGTCCCTCTACTAGGTCTTTTTTCTTTTTTAACATAGAGAAAATAACCCAGGAACTTGATAACATATGCATAGACTGTGTTTCTTAGCACACAAATGCATACACCATACATGCATATATATATACATACATGTGCATATATGTGAGCATATATATATATATGATAGGCAGGTTTTGTCTTCAACAGTTCATTTGTTTATCAAGTCATATTTTGGGTCTTACATCATCTTCCCCCATAATTTATTACAGAAAACTATCAGTTCAGATTGGGCAGAGTTCTCCCCCTCTTTCATTAAGGAGGACAAATGAGGGGGGAATTTTCAACACTTCCTTCCTCCCCCTTTGTTAAGAATTTTTTAGTGCATTTTTTTAAACCTTGTCTCAATGGGAAATGGTTTACTCCCAACACAATAGAATATTCTGGAAGGTATAGGTAAAATAAAAACAACCAAAAAACAAAAACAAAAAAGGTTATGACTATATTAAAATTAACACCACTAAACTGTGATCAGTTAAAAAAAATTAAATAGTTATCAGCACAAAAGGGCGCTAAAAGGGAAAATACTTTTTTAGTAACCTTAAATGTTTGGGGTTTTATTTCTTTGTTAGGTGTTAGATAAATGTTTATTTTTAAAAATTAAATTCTCACTACCATAAAAATATGGTTCAACATAAGATTAGCATTGCACTCAGTAGTTAAGGTTTTAGGAAATATGCTTTATCCAGGATTGTCTTTTCAAACACCTGTGGTTGTTTCATTTTCAATGTTTTTGCAAGATAAATGGTGACTTATAATGGGCATATTTATTTGCCTGTATTTCATTTCCCCCAATGAATGTCACAGGAGATGGCATGGAGCTATTTCAGGTTATATCACACTGCTTGCCCCTGATGCGTGGGGACTAGTCTTCAGTGAAGCTATCCAGAGGAGGGCAAATAGCCAATGGTAAAAGGAGGAAATGAATTTGCAGACACTTACAAGTAGGTAAGGTTAGAAGCTGCGGTTCCAAGGATGTGTCTACAGCTTCTCTTGCTTTCATGGGCTTACAGAATTGAAAGTTACCACTGAACCTTACCATATGTATATATGTTTAATATCTGTCTTTTGAAATGCAGAAATAGTTTAAATGTTTCTTTGTCTATTTTTCTTTTTTAATGCTACCCAGGGATATATTTTCATATCATTTTACGTGGCCTGCCTCAATGTATATTTATTTCTTTTGGAGCAAAAGGTTCTGAAAACTGGTTTTCTGTAGCTTTAAATGAGTAGGTAGCAAGATCTATATGGGATGTCATTTTTTGTTCAGTTTCTTTTTTAAAAAAATGCTTTGTTTTGGTACATTTGATTGTGCTTGTGGGGAAAATAAAAGCGCAGAGATCCTTATATATTTATGTTAAAGTAATATTTTATTATTACATAAAACAGAAATGCACAATACCTTCATAGTTTGTTCTAATTATTGAAATATCTTTATTTTATTTTTAAAGATAGTGCCAAGTTCTAAGAGGGAGAGAAGCCCTACCTAGACCTTATGCTTACTGAGCTGAGCTGTGTATAAAACACTTCCCTTCCTTTATGCTTCATAAAGTTTTGGAATAAATTTTATGCATATATTGCCAGCTTTCATGTTTCTAACTTCCAGAGACATTTTCTTGATTTTTTTTTATGAAGACTACTGTCCAGACTTTTCTTTGCAGAAACTACCACTACCATGGGTCCCAAATATTTCCTTCACTGCCTTATAGCGTTTATTCAAAGCAGTCATTGGGTTTGAGCTTCAATTCGTTTACCATTTCCAGGGCCAACAAAAAACATTTGCCTTGCAAATGCATGCCCATGTCCCTATACCTTCCTTCCAGGTTAGCTGCACCTTGGCCAATAGCATCAGTGGCACTACATGAACTTTAGGCTCTACTCAAATGTACTTAGATAATTTGGGATCTTCAGAAAAGTGAGGCTTAGCTAGAAATTACTCTTCATAATTAACAAAAGCTTTCAATAACAAAAATGCCATTTATGTGTTTACAAAAATGATTAAGAGTAGATACTATGTATTTCTCATCTTAGATTTACACGGAAAGATACTTTTGCAAAGGTTTTTACAACAGTGTTTCTTTCTCATCAGGCAACAACAACAGGCTTCAGATTTAAAGAGGAAGGAAAGAATGTATTGAAGAGATTCAAGCCATAGTACTTATGGTTTGTTTCAAGTGTTAGAGCACTGCACTTAAAAAACAAACAAACGAACAAAATAGCTTTTAATGTTAGTGAGGTGTTCCAACGGTGTTGGGTTAGTTTGTAAGTTTGTTGGTGTATTTAAACTCCTCCCTGGAACACTGACTGAAAATATAAATGTCCATTTAGGAAAGTAGTTTCTGGGCTTATTACCTCTGATCATCCTTTCTAATTCCTAGTCAATATTACATGGGTCCCAAACAGATTCTGCTAAATGATCTTATCAATAGCCTGAACAAGAAGTGACAGAAAGAAGAAGTGTTTTGTGACCGCAGACATGCTGATGGGTAAAATGTTTAAGCTAGGTATGGATTTGAGTTCTGGGTCAATATCCCTCCACTGAAGGCAGAAAGCAAGCCGCATCTGCCCTCTGCAGGGCACTTTGGTGGACCTTGAGAAGGCATTTTTGTTCTTAGCCACAAGAAATAAGGACAGACTGGGAAACGTCGTGTATTAAACAGACACACTATGTTCTGAACTCATGTTGGCTATTTGGGTCCAAAAGATGCTGTAGTGGCTTCCATGCCAGTCTTATAATGTATTGCCCAACTACTTAAAAAAAAAAAGTCAGAGCCACTAATACAAATCTATGGGGCAATTGTAAGGTACTGAGAAGCCATCTCTGTCCTAAAGACAAAATGTAGTATTTGCATTTGCTCAAAACATGACACATTTTAGACTTATTATATATATGTATATACATATATGTATTTACATATATATAGTGGGGGAAGAAATGATCATATATGAAAAAGTATGTGAAGGCCATGGGGAAGGAATGGGCGCAAATAGTGATATGCTTTGTGGTTCTAAACATTCTCAGTTTAGAAGCGCCCTTTATGTTTCAGACAGCAGCGGCAGAACCACCTCTCTCTTCCTGCTCCTACCGAGGAGGCCACACACGGGTTGTCAGAGTTTTCTGGTGAAACGGTTTTGATGAAGGCACTCATCTATCTTCTTATTTCTTCAAAAGCAACTAATAACACAGCAGAGCAGCAGCGGTGGGGGTGGTTCCTGCATGCACTGGTTGGTCTCAGACATGGGCTGTCTTCACTCACACTTTAGTTTCCTTATGGAAATAGTGCTGGGGAGCCTGATGAGATTATCCTTTTATTTCTCCTCTCTTTGCTTTGTCTTTGTTGATTTTTCAATCAATTCATGGAACTGTGTTCTAGATTCTATTGAATTCCCATACAAATTAAAGAATGAGATAAAGGATGGAGTTTGTACAAAAAAAAGGGGGGGTGGCGAAGTGGGGGTCTTTGGTTCTCCTTGTGTATTTCAGTGGGTAAAGAAAAGGAATGGTGTTTATTTCAAATGAAAGGGGGACCTGCATCAGGAAGTACCATGAATCCGGACAATGTGACTAATGGTTTATTCATCTGGGTTTTAGATAAATATTTTCTCTTTAGGAAAGTTTACTTTTTAAAATGATACATAGTCTCTGGATGGGATCCAAATGGCAGTGGAAGGGCACTGGGGCTTCTCATGGCTATTTCCACCTCTTGATTCAGGAGAGGAAAAACCGAAAGTGGCAGGGGCCTGCCACCCAGCTCACAAATTCCTGGCCTCAACTGGCCCACATTTCCAGAACTTGGGCCAATATTTTTTCCACGTCTGCTTATCTAGAGACAAGTACTGGAGCAGTGGAAATGGCTTTCAGCTGCTTCAGGGCTTTGCTTGGGTGTGGAGATAAACAATCAGAATGTTTTCATGTTGTTCTGGCGTTTGTGGGGGGGGGGGAAACAGAACATTTATTCTCTTCCTTAAAAAAGTTAATCAACTTTATTATATAGTACCTTTCCTGGACCTTAATGACACTGCTGCTCGACTTAGCTGTTAGAGGTTATTAGAAACAATATCACATCCCATCAAACACAGTCTAGTCTCTTATTGTTCCTAGGATTCTGATTGTTGGTAACATTAAGATGTATTTCTTTTTCGAAAAAAAAAATGTCTGCTATGTTATTTAATACACCAGTAAAAGTGCATCTATCTCTTAAAGTCCATTCTTCCCGTCTTTTTGAGTTTTTATAGCTCTTTGTCTGGAATTGGGGGGGGGGTTGACAAGGGAGCTTCCATAAGTGGTTTGAGTCTGAAGAGCCTGGGCTCTGCAAGGGTCTGCAGTTGGCCCAAAATATCTCCCCTTGCTTAAGAATTGGGAGGGTGGGTAAAGACACACACACACACACACACACACACACACACACACACACACGGTGTCAAGGATTTTGGAAAGACAGGGAGTGTTAGGGCCTATCTGAGAAAGCTGGAGGGGATTTTGATTGTTATGAATTAACTCTCCGTGAACCATATGCTTCAGTAGGCAACTTCGCTGTGGAGTAAATTGGAACTTGAGGTCTTTTTAAAAATTGGGGTCATATATTTCCCCTCCCACCAGTGCTTCTTCTGCCTTTGTTATTTAAAAATGAAAGGGGAGTGTTTTTTTGTTTTTGTTTTTGTTTTTAAAGCTCCACAGACCAAAACTCAGGGCCACAGAGTTTGGCAGCAGAGTGGGGAAAAGAAAGTTTCTTGCGAATTTGTAACACAAATTAGCCATTGTAATCCAAGGGCTTTAAGGTTCAAGCAAATCCATGGGCAAAATGTGGGAACTCCTTCCCTCCTCCTCCTAAGAAATCTCACTCTGTCAGAGGAATTTTTCTGTGACCTTTTATGTTCCACAGCACACGATTCTGGAGAGAAGTATTTGACATTAATAACTTTTGTTGATGTTGTTTCCCCTAACAAATATTCCTTCAAAGTTCTTACAGCTACTGGGCAAGGCTGGAAAGGGCGCTGACTGCCGGACGTCTACTGTGGCTCAATTGCGGCCTTAGGGGACCGTGGCAGCTGACCTGAGCACCAAAGGAAGGCGTGTGAGGGGAGCTGGTCATTCCCTGTCCGCCCAGGCCTGGCTGAGGGATGCGGCAAATCGGGGATTTTTCTGGTCTCCAAGGGCAGCGAAGTCCTGACCTCCGTGGGAAGGGCGGTCATCGAGGTGGATCCCAAGCCTCTCTTCTCAAGGGAGGTCCGTAGGGGTGGGCGCCTTTTGGGACTACTGACAGATCGGCCTGTCAGAGCCTGAGGTTCGGGTGCTGCTTTGAGTACTGATGTATGGGGTGTATGACGTTCGCCGCTGGGCAGAGAAATCCAAGTACCAGTGTTAGGCTGGCCCTCGCGACAGGCAGCGGGTGGCAGGGACAGAGGTGCCTGGAGTACTGAAGTGGCTGGGGAGTTAGTGCAAAGAGTGGATCCCCGCAACTGTCTGCCGGCCATCCTTTACCCTTAGACTCTGCAAAGTCCCAGGACAACGATCAGCTCGGGAGAAGGGAGAAGCGATTGTGAGAGACGGTGGCCCCAGAATAAAAGGAGTTGGGCACCACAGCAGGGGAAGTGGAGGCGGGACAAAAGGCTGCCTGGGAAGTCACTTGGGCGTTTCCTAGCTTTGTGGAGGTTGTGCATTGAAGGGGAACCGCCTAAAGTTGAGAAACTAAGTTCTAAACGTGGGCTTCTCCGGCTCCCACTCAGCAAACTTCTGAGCTTCTGGCCTCAGTGGCCAGCTTCCAGTGGAGAGGAACCTTCTCTTCTAAGCGCAAACACAAGGAAGAAAAGGGTTCTCTAACTTGCAGAAACCGGCCACTCACTTATGAGCCTAAAGCCCAATGTCAGTTCCTCCTAGACAAGTGCTGCGGGAAAGAACCCCTGGGTGCCCTGTGCTTCTGAGTCAGAGGGGAGTCTCCAGAAGCGCCCGGCTGCGCTCTAGGACTGGAAGCCGGATTTCCATCTCCTGGGTCCCCGCCACTCACTCTCAGGCTGGGTGGATGCTTGCAACCCACACCCTTCCCCAACCTCCAGAGCAGTTTCCACATGGAAAGAAACTCGCAAAAAGCCTCGCAGAAGGGAGTTGGGGGATGCTAGGGCCTTTTGCCTCTTAGAGGAAAGGCCTCTTGGGGCGCGCGCGGGGGGGGGGTAAGGGGGGTAGGTGGGGGTTGGAACTCTGAGTGTACCTCAGGCCTCCTGATTGTAGAGCGGGGAGCAGGCTGGCAGCGGTAGGGAAGGAGACCAACCATCCTAGAAGGGGCTCCGGCTGAGTGCTGCTCTGTGCAGGCACCCGGCCTAGTTCAGCCCCCCGGTGCTAGAGCGTCCTGCTTGCTCCAGCCGCAGCTGCCTGTGGTCACTCACCCGGCCCTGCGGCCAACCGGGGCAGGGTCGCACACAAACAGGGATGCTTCTATTTACTCGCCTCTGCCTGTGGATTTCTAAGACATTCAGCAGGCACAATCATTAAACTAATTTGTATTTGATTGTTTGGGCGGACGGACGGTAGTTTTATTGCGCTGAGCATTCAAGCAGGCACGCATCGCTGATTACCAGTATACATTAAATAAAGTTGTTTGTACACATTGTCTTACCACATATAGGCAGAGGCTTATTATTCTAATTACTCTAATTAGTGCATTGAAATGTTTTCTACTTGATTTGAGGAGACAGTGATTACTTCTATTACTTCTTTTAACTCGTATTTTATGGAAAACTGTTGATGCATGTTCAAATCACTTTATTTGCCCCTCGAATATAACGCTGACCCAAACTCAGTGAACTGCACCGCCCTTCTGGGGCCCCAACTTTGATGTGGGCCACGGCTTGGAAGAGGCTTCGCTTATTTGTTGTTTTCCTTCTCCAGCGCAGACCCCTGCCCCAGATGCGCTCCCGGCCAGGGGCCGAATAGGACAGACGCGGATTCTAAACCTTCTCGGATACAGCATCTCTGGCCCGCTGCCCTCTACTTTTCTAAGCGCGATTACTTTATAAAGACTCCCTTAAGCATATTTTCTGTGACTCTGTTTCTGGAGCCTTAACGTTACTATTAATTGATAAGATCAGCTCATCAGACATACTATTTCGATAGGGCGTTGTAATTAAAACCTTAATCCTGTTTGAGACTTTTTTCCCTTTAAATTCCTTTTTCTTATGGAAGGGGTACAAAGTTCACTATAAGAAAGTATTATAACAGGGAGATTAATTCGTTATCTAAATAACAATCTTTGCTATTGATCCAACGCACTTTTCGCCACCTTTTGTGTTGGTCCGGGAAGCCCTTAAAAAGGAGAATCTGACAAAGCAAAAGATTTGGACCGAACTCGAAAGTCTGCGATCTTTCTGGGAAAGCGAGGGGGACTGAGGCTCTCCCCTTTCATCACAGCGGGGCAAGCCGTCCATGTGGGTCCCCGCTGCCCTGATGGTGCCACTGGGGCAGAGAAGTGCTGGTGCACGCGGGCCGGTCTCCTCAGAGTCCTCTCCCCTCGCAAAAAGAGATCGGCTTGGTCTCTAGGTAAATACTCCACTGGTTCTGATTTTACTTTTAATATTTAAACTCGGATTACCGTGTCTCTAAAAGCGCGTTTCTAACCTTTGCGGGTGGCTGGGATGTAATAAACCCTGGCTGGCCGGCGCTCAGCTTCTGCTGGCCAAGGCCGCCGCCTCCCGCCCCGCCCGCCCTTGGGCCCCAGCTCCCCGCCCCCCCGGCAGCCCCAGCCGCGCGGGAATGAAATCAGCGCCTCCCGGCAGCTGACGGCTGAGCATCCAGGGTTCTTGCAGGCGGGGGAGGCCGCCCTTTATCCCCGCTGCAGAGTCCTCGGGGGGCTGCAGGAGGAGACGTGCAACCCCGCGGCGTCCCTGTGGAGAAAGAGCCGGGCTTCGTGGAAGCAGCGACCCCAGACATGGGAGGGGCACCCAGAGGCGTGGGAGGGTGGGGGCGCAGGATGGGCAAGGTCGCTGGTTTGGTTGGGGGTGGGGTGGGAGGGGAGGACCCTGACCAAATCTAAGCCGCCTTTAAAAGAGGTCGTGGGCCCCTGTTTGAGAAGCCAAGGAATTTCTGAAGCGAAGAGGACCGTTTGTGCTCCCAAGTCAGCTCAGTAGTCCCGAGATTTTCCTCAGTTGTAAGAGTTTACCCCCACTAACACCCTCCTCCATCTCTAACAAAGTCTTCTTTCCCCCATGCACACACTTGTTATGTAACAAAGTCTCCCAGGCTAGTTTAACAGGAGAATAAAGGACACCCTAGCCCCACCTCTCCCCCCTCCCCCAGTGCATCTGCTCTCACCCCAAGAAGAGCGCAGGCTTTAGCCGAGTAGAACTTTGGCGCCCCACCGTGGCCTCAGCTTGCAACTACTCTAGATTTTACAGTCTAATTCTCCTTCCCGCCTCTCCCCACTCTACATTCTTTGCCTAATCCCTCGAGAAAAAGTTATGAAGGTGACTCCATGCACATGACTCACACAAAGGTTTCTAAATGTCCAGTCTGGATTCCCGAGGAAAGGTCTGAAGTTTCACTGTAGAAGACAGCACATTTTACACCAAAAGTTGCCCCTACAAAGAAAGACAAGAAAAAAGGATTGCACCCCAATATTTAGTTCCTACAAGTGTAACTGTAATAAGCAATTATTCCATGTGCCAGAGAAACCACAGATTCTCATAGAAATCAAGATGAGAATGCCCATTTGGAAGCCGCAGTCGATGGTGAGGAGGGCCCAGAATACTCTATTTTGACCCAGGGAAGATTTGACCTCAGACATCTTTTTTATACAGTATGCCTGTTTTGTTTTAGAGTTCAAGTGTGACTTTATCTAAGGGGGTCACTTGAGCAGAGACACGTTTATTGAAGAATTCTCTAGACCAGGGAAAATACCCCCACTTCCCAAATTCACATTAAAACTTATTTCCTCTCAAATTCATCTGTGAGGCCAGCATTTGCTTCTAGGAGTCTATTAAACTGTGTGTCATTTTCGCCGCCAGTCTGTCTTCTTCCTCTGCCTTTATCCCAGGTCACGGGACGGAGAGGGGCCAGCATAGACAAGAACTGCAGATAGCTCCCATTTGTGGTTCCTGAACTGGACAGGCTTGAGTCAGAGCACCCGAGTTTGTGTCCTCTTTCTGTTCTTAACAGTCGGCAAACACACGGGGAAATCCAGTGGTGTTTCTTCACGTGCGCATTGTGCATACAACTTCTTCAAATTTCCCAGTCTCGTTTAGATAACACAGAAGCACTAAATAAAGTGGAAGTCTGATATGTAGAGTGGTCTTACAAACTCTAGGGGAGGCCTCCGCTGTGACTGCCCTGAAAGAAATCCTACTAACCTAAAAATAACGATACCTCTTTGTGTCTACTGGTGTGGGAGAAGGAAATGTAGAGACACACATCTCAAATGCACTACCCAGGAATAATTCCGACTAGCTGGCCTGCCATTCACTAAACTTGTACTTTCCATGCCCAGGCCTGAGGTTGTAGTTAACACCAGCACCATACTCTAGTAATTGGAATGAATGTGGCCACTGTATTATACCAGGGAGGACTAGTTTGGTACTCTGCAAAACATACCATTTCTTTAGCACCATCCAACTTCTTGACATTTACAGCATCCTTCTCTGGGTATCTTTTATTGTAGCCCAAATAAGTTGCAAAGAGAACACTGGGTTCATACACCCAAAACCAAGCCAACACAAGCATCATCACTGACAGCAACAACAGCATTGATGATGATACTGATGGTCACATCCTGTTCTCTGGGTTTGGAAATATCCAGGGTTTGGCTCACACAGGAACTCTCAACACACTGAGTTCCAGAAATGGCCCCATGGGGGTGGTCCCATTCCATTCAGGAACTCTGTTCCCCTCCACAGGGACCCTTATATAGAGCAAAGGAAAGCAGTGTCCGCTGCCACTTGGGAAGAGAGAAAATGTTCCTGGACAGTTCTTCTCTCCTGGCAGCAGAGTTTCCAGTTTTGCTATCCGAGAAGCCAGATGGTTTCTATGCCACTTGTGGGTGGTCGAAAGGAGTCTGCTCAAGCTCCTTTGCCAGCGCTCTAGCCACAAGTGGATAAAGGGATTCCCTTCTGCTAGAGGTTTGGCGGGTCCTTGATCCTTCACATTAATGTGGTAGGTTTGCTGTACCAGATAAAGATTCTTCTCTGCCGACGTGGGATGTGGAAGGCCAAAATCAGGGGACCAGGCCACCCCACTCCAACCCTGTGCATACTTGCATGCAGCGAGCAGCTGGAACTCCTAGTTGCCACCACTCAGCACTCTTGGGAGTGCTAAACCACTTGGATGAGACCCAGAAGCAGCCCTGGCAGGAAGAGATCCGTGTCCTATCATCTCCTGTCACACAATAACCCCAGCAAGCACCACAGCCAGTGTTCCTCAATTGTCTCTCACTAAATGACGGGTCCGAGGAGAGGGGTGGCTGTGGTGCCTAAGGCCCCCAAAACAGTACATCTTCTGTGGATGGAGGGTAGTATAGACAGGAACCGGGACTTCTAGAAGTACACAGAGCCAACACCATCTAAAGTCTTCTCACTAGAAACACTTTGAATTTGTATGGGAATGACAAAATCACCAGGCCCAAGGAGAGCAGGACTTACCAGTCAAGTAGAGACTCTTAAACTAACCAGAGTGAGTGCCAGTACCAGGCTTTGCTGACTCCCCTTACCTTTTCGGAGGGAGTGATGGGAGTTGGGGGGAGGGGGCTGAGGGGGAGCAGGGAGGAGAGATGAGAGGGGGATCTGTGGTTGGTATGTAAAATGAATAAAAAATTTCTTAAATAAAAAAATTAGAGAGAGAGAGAGAGAGAGAGAGAGAGAGAGAGAGAGAGAGAGAGAGAGAGAGAGAGATGATGCAGGAGTCCTCCACATCCATGCATCTGGTAAAGAACATCTTGGGATTCTTTGTTGGCATAATCAAAGCTAGAAGGAGGTAATGGTAAACATGGTTTAAACAAGCAAACAAAACAGGAGAAAGAATGCTTTGGCAGAGAGAGGTTGAATGTGCACTATAAGTAGGAGACAGCTGACCCACCATGCGCCCATAAAAGCAGAAGGCAGGGAGGGTGAGTAGGTTTGTCACTTAGGACACGGACCAGGAGCCTCACTCCAAGGCTGCCAAGGGAGAGTGCCTCGGGTTAACTGCTAGAGGGCTCACGGAAGTTTTAATTAGATTGAAAAGGCAACTGGGAGTAATTGCCGAGGGGAGAGTCAATGAAAATAATGCTTCGGGGAGAACCAGAGCTGGCATAGTGCAGGAGACAGGTTGCTGTGGGCTGTAAGAGTGACAGAAGCCAGATGAGCTAGGAAAGGTGGGCAGAGCTCACTAGAGTCTGTGTGGCCAGCCAAGAAAGTCTGAAAGAAGGTGGTGGGAATGGTGTTACAAGGGCTGTCGGAGCTGAAACAAGGAAAGCAGAATGGAGGGACCATGACCTTATTTGGATGAATCAAATGGAAAAGAGAGAGGTGGGGGGGGAGGAGAGAAAGAGGGAAGCGGTGGGGGGGGAGGAATTGGAGAAAATCTGTTTAGGTTTGGATGTGTTATCCAATATGTTTCTGTTGCTCTGTTTCTGTTTTCTGTCTTTTTGTCCCTCGCTCTCTCCTTTCCTCTCCCCATTCTATCCTCTCCACTCTCTACCTACACACACACACACACACACATATACACACACACACACACACACACACACACACACACACACACACACACACTGAAGCCATTAAGACAACATGGTTTCAGTAACACTTATCCCTTGAAACCTACTCAAAGACTGACACTAATCAAAATAACAATTTTTTTTAAAGATTTATTTATTTATTATGTATACAGTATTATGCTAGTATGTGTCCCTGCAGGCCAGAAGAGAGCACCAGATCTCATTACAAGTGGTTGTGAGCCACCATGTGGTTGCTGGGAATTGAACTCAGGACCTCTGGAAGAGCAATCGGTGCTCTTAACCACTGAGCCATCTCTCCAGCCCCAAAATAACAATTTCAATTCAAGAATATTTTATTACATACCTACTATGCTGGCTGTAGTCCTAAGCAGTGTCTTGGTGACTAAGAAAGTTTAAAGGAAAGGAAAATGAATATTACCAAAGGCCATAAAGTTTTCATTACCCTGTGACAGTATCAAAAAATCTCCGTAAAAGAATTACAGTCAGCCTTCTAGTAACTTCCTATGAAGCTAGCTTGATATTGACCATTTTTGTTGCATAAATCTCCTGTCTTATTAGTTTCCAATTACTTTTATTATAGAGTCAGCTGGGCATAGCCCTGTACTTCAAACTACTTGGGAGGCCAAGGACGGAAGATAAGACCAAGAGCTTAGACCAGCCTGGACAACATAAGGAGATTCCCTTCCCACCTCCCACATCCTGAAAGCATAAAAAGTCTATTTTGAAATAAATTTAAATACACCAGAAAGTTTCCCTTTAAAAATATGTCCATCAAACTAAAACTATAAGGGTTAGGTTTGAGAATTCATTTATTTTTACTTACTACTGTTTTTCAAATTAAAGCACAAAGATCCCCTCCAAGATTTTCTGCTTCTTGGAAAGAATGGGCTACTGGGTTGTTTTGAATTAGGAAAGGGAAAGAAATTCAACAGAGGCTAGCTGAGTATAAGTGTACCAATATGCTCTTGGATATGAAGTGAGGTAAATGATACTGCCTGGTTTTAAATGCAGTGAGAAAAGGTGAAAGTTTTTCTTCTGAAATGATGAACGAGATAAGAATGTCCACTCTTACCACTGCTGCTCAACATAATATGGTTGCTTCTAACTTAGAACAATTAGGCAAAAGAAAAAAAAGCCACTCAAATTAGGAATGAAGAAGCTAAATCATTTGGACATGACATGATCTTATAAATACAAAAATTAAACTCCACTGGAAAGCTATTAGAGCTATAAATTATGTCAGTAAAGTTGCAAGATATAAAATTAATATACAAAATGAAGTCACATTTCTATATACTAAGAACAAATTATCAAAAGATAAGTGAAATTAAGAAGACAATTCCAAGCCCAGTAGTGGTGGCATGCATACCTTTAATCCCAGCATTCGGGAGGCAGAGGTAGATGGATCTCTGTGAGTTTAAGGCCAGCCTGGTCTACAGAGGGAGTTCCAGGACAGCCAGAGTTACACAGAGAAACCCTGTTTCAAAAAACCAAAAAGGAAAAGGAAAAGAAAACAATTCCATTTACAAAGCATAAAACATTTAGGAATTAGGAATCAATTAACTGAGAAGGTGAAAGACCTAACTGAAAGCTTATGATACTGGTTTTTCAAAATGTAGAAAGCACAAGTAAATGGAAATATAACCCACATTCATATATTGGATGAGCTGGCACAGTTGACGTGAGCACCCTACCCAAAGCAACCTACAAATTAAGTAACTCCCATAAGAATACCAATGACATTTTAACAGAAAACAAAATCAAATGGAACTATAAAAGATCCCAAAGAGTCAAAGCAATTTCAAGAAAAGAAAAACTGGAAGTATCATAATAACTTGTTTCAAAATAAATTCCTAAACTATGGTATTCAAAATAGGATGGCACTGGCATAAAAACAGGTATGTAGAGTAATAAAATAAGATTGGGAAACCCAAAATAAACCTATTTATAACCAATTAATCTTTCACAAAGTTATTAACAACACACTGCAGAAAAAAAACATTTTCAATAAATGATGCTTAGAAAATTGGATATCCACATGTAGAAGGACGAAATTGAATCTTTATCTCACTCTATACATGAAAATTTACATAAAATTGATTATATATTTTATTTTGGAGTATAGCATGGGAGTGAACACAAAGATTCACACATGCTAGGTAAGGGCTCTCCTGCTGAACTACATCCCAGGCCTGGATTAAAGATGTAAATAGTAAGATCTGAACTGTTAAAACTACTAAAAGAAAACACAGGGAGCAAACTTCTTGATGCTTTTCTTGATGATTTATAAAGACATAAACCCAAAGCAGTCAACAAAAGCAAAAATAGACTAGTGGCATTACATCAAAGGAAAAATCTCTTCCCCAACAAAGGAATAATTCTCTTGTTGAGAAGACAATCTTTTGAATAAGAGGAAAATTTATAAAACACAAATTTAATACGGGGTTAATATTTAAAATATATAAGAAACTCATCCAGTAGTAAGGCAATAGATAGTTTGATTTTTTTTTTAATGAGCAAAGGACCCAAATAGAAGAAAACATATAGCCAGTCAGCAGATATATGAAAAAAGATGTTCAATCATCAGCTTGCTAAGAAAGTCAAACCATAGAGTTCTATCTTCTCATACCCATCAGAATGATTATTATTAAAAAGACAAAAGATAATAAATGTTGGAAAAGCATGAAAGTGAAAAGGGAATCATTACATGTCATTGGGGAAATGTAAATTAATTCAGCATTCTGGAAAAAAGCATACAAATCCCTCAAAAGATTAAAAATAAACATACATATGACCCAACAATTCTATTTTAGATGTATATTCAAAATGCAATGGATATGTTGTATATGTATCTGTCCTTCCATATATGGTGCAGCATTATTCAAGAGTAACCATGATATGAAATAAGTCTAAGTGTCCATCAATGGATGAATGAACAAAGAAAAAGTTAGTCATATGTCCACCCACACATAAAATGAAATACTGTCTACAGCCATATCATCGTGAATGAGCCCAATCTCATGTGAAATGAAATACTACTCAGTCTTCTAAGTACTAGATTTGTTTGTAACAACCTGTGTCATTCATATTGAACATGACAAACCCGACAGAGTAAACAATGGAAATAAGCTAGGGAAAGAAAGATAAATGCCACATGGTTTTACCTACAGTCAATATGAAAGTTTCATTCATAGAACAGAGAGCAGAATGTTGACTGCCAAAGGTTGGGAAAGGGTAAGATGTTTGGAGCACAGCAGGAAGGTCCTTGTGCTTACAGAGCTCCAGAGAAACCAGAAATGTTAAGCACACAGGATTGTCACTCCAGTGGGAGAGATGAAAAACCTGGCCTTCCATCCAGAAAGCTGAGCATTGGAAATGATTGACAACCTGGTGACCTGTGTTGTCTGTTGGGCCAGGGCATATCAAACTCTTAAAATCAAGACTGGAGGTGGCTAGTAATCTAAATGACCCTGATAGCCAGTGGCTTCCCCAGGCTCCCACAACCAGGACCAGTGGTGGCTAAGAAACCAAATGACCTCTATGCTATGTGTATGACAGAAACCAGGACAGACCCTTAGGCTCTTAAGCTAGTGCAGGTAGCCTATCTCTAGAACCCATCTTCTTGGAGGGAATGTGTTGAGTTTCAATGCTTCTTTGTATACCGGGGGATATATTACACTAGGAAACTTTTTTTCCCCAAAAATTGTACTGGGCTTAAATACAATGGGAATAAACCACCTGTTATTAGACTCCCTGAAGTCTGATGCAGGTCAACAAAGTCAACTGCACCGGGTTTTCATTCTTTTTTCCTCATGAGGTTCACTTCCCTGTATGACACCTGCAGGGACCCTCACAGGAAAAAGCTGGCTAAAAGGTACCCATTCTCAATTATACAGGTAGAAATAAATCTGGATAGCTTGGTGGCCACAGTTAGTAATAATGTCTCATAGAGCTGAAGATTGCTAAGGGTTTATTCCCATCAAAAAATTTTATATTATAAAATAGATATTCTACAAGATAGACATATTAATTAGTTTGATTTAATCATTTATCTATGTGTGCCTATAACAAAATAGTATTGTATTATAAAAATACAGTTTTCACTTTTAATTATACTTCAATGCAGCTTGGTAGGGGGACAGGAATAAAGACAGGACATGGCATTACATTACACTTTTCTCCTGTTCCATTTGCTACAACTGGTGAATTTAAGTTGGTCTATTTTCTACTTCCTATTTAAAATAAAAATAACCAGAACACCTTAGCTTTTCCCCTTAGAAGACCCTTAAATAATTTTTAGGGGAGAAATTTTCACCCAAAGATGTTTGTTAGAAATTAATATTTTAAAGTCTTGGGTAAAAATGAAAGACTATTTTGTGCAAATTTGTCAGAATAGGATTTAGTTCTAATTTGTTAAGAATATTATACTTTTTGGAGTCACTCGCTTTGTATAGGCATTTGCTTCAGAAGTAGACAGTATTCCTTCATGTTTTGCAAAATGTAAAATGAAGAAAATAAATTGTAGGTGCAAACTCCTTGGCCTGGGGGAGGCAGCTGTCTCTGAGTTAGATGGTATATGTCCATTTTGGAGTAGTAGCTAATGATGCCTGCCTTTCAAACTTCCTTCATTTGGGAGGGGAAAAAATCAACATGGCTGTCTAAACAAGACCTGACCATGGTGGCTGACACCTTTAATCCCAGCACTCAGGAGGCAGAGACAAGCTGATCTCTGAGAGTTCAAGGCCAGCCTAGTCTACAAACTGAGTTCCAAAAGAACCCAGAACGGGGACAACATCAATAGACATGCTAATAGGAAAGGAAGATATCTTATAGGAACTCAACCCTACAGGAAGAGTACACACAGCTAAGGGATGCCAAGAGTGGGAGGCCTAGTCTTCTTATTATCCAACACCAAGTGGTTAGTCCTTAAATCACATATGTACCAATAACTTCACATGGACCAAGCAGGTTGTATTTATATATTTTATAGTTAGGGATATATATGTAAAAGTCAAAACATTTCTATGATCTGAAGAGAAACCAGAGTATATACACATGTGTGTGTAACAACAACTAAAGAAATGGGGGCCATGAATTTAATGAAAAGCAAGAGGAGGAAGAGGTACAGAGGGAGGATAGAAGGGAGAACAATGTAATTATATATTATAATGCCCCCAAATAAAGAGCTTTTTTTAATTAAGAAAAAATAATATTATAAGTTCATACCACTTAGGGAGGTAATGTTTTGGAAACTAGTAAAGAAGTTTTATTTGTGAAAGGGCTTCATGTAGCATATATTTGAATGATGTCTTAATCAAATAATAAACATAAAAATCTTCTATGATCTTGCTGTATCTTAATTTAAAAGATGATTAAACACAATTATGAAAATGCTTGCATGCCCAGCATACAGTTAAAGAAGTAAAGCATTAGTGACATTTTATTCCTAGTTATGACTTCCAGTTACCTTCTCTTTCCCACCAAAAATAACCTGCTGAATATTTTATTTACAATTCCTACACCTCTCATATTTTTACACATATATCTATACTGTATTCATAAGAGTTTGTCATATTTTAAAACTGACTAAATGGTATAACACTTTTAAATAAAGAACATTCCATTAAAAATATCTCAAGTGCAAAAGACAGATACTTTGTATATACTACTACCCTTTCTAGACTCACATAATGAGATACTCTGGCTCACAGGCCTGTCTATATCTTCAAAACCAGTTATATATTCAAAATTAAAATGCTTCAGAGTCAAACAAAAGAAATCGCAATATTATAAACATAAAATAGTAATAGTATTATTTATGTTTTGCCTTTTTTTTTCTTTACCACACAGGGGACTGGATATAGGGTCTCACATATGGTAGGCAAGTACTCTACCACCAAGCTACATCTCCCATAGCAAAGCCTGCATTTTATAGGCTTTGAATTATACAAATTCATTGTATAAGTAAGTCAAGGAAAATAGCATTTGTCTTAGTTACTTTTCTATTATTGTGAAAAATACCATGACCAAAGCAACTTAGAAAAGAACGTGTTTAATTGGGTTAGAATTCATGATGGTAGAGCAAGGTCATGGTGGCAGAAACAGCTGAGAGCTCACTTCTCAAAATGACAAGCAGGGATTAGAGAACACGCATGTCCTTTGACAAAACCACACTTAATCTTCCCCAAAAAGTTCTACTAACTGGGGACCAACTATACAAAAATATAAATCCTCACAGCATATATATGCACTTATGCATAACTTCATATTCTTTTTTATGTTCTCTAGTAAAATGGGTTTTATTTATTTATTTATTTGTTTATTTATTTATTTTTGAGATAATAATTACATTTCTCCCTTGCCTTTCCTTCTTCCAAATCCCCAAGTGTACCCTCCCTAGTCTCATTCAAATTCATGGCCTCTTTTTTCTTTTTCTTTTTTAAAAAAAATTATTTGTCCAGGCTGTTCATGTAGATCTCATCCATTTCTCCGTCATTGAGTGATCCCCATGTCTTTCTTGGGGTCCAGTTTTATAGGTAGCCTCACTGGTGATGTGAGTAGCAGTCCAGTCATCCTTATTCCACATCTAGTATCCTCCTATGAGTGAGTACATACCATATTTGTCTTTCTGAGTCTGGGTTACCTCACTCAGGATGATTTTTTCTAGATCCATCCATTTGCCTGCAAACCTCATGATGTCATTGTTTTTCTCTGCTGAGTAGTATTCCATTGTATATATGTGCCACAATTTATTTATCCATTCTTCAGTTGAAGGGCATCTAGGTTGTTTCCAGGTTTTGGCTATTACAAACAATGCTGATATAAGCATAGCTGAGCAAGTGCTCTTGTGGTATGATTGAGCACTTCTTGGGTATATGCCCAAGAGTGGTATAGCTGGATCTTGGGGGAGATTGATTCCCAATTTTCTAAGAAAGCGCCATATTGATTTCCAAAGTGGTTGTACGAGCTTGCATTCCTACCAGCAGTGGAGGAGAGTTCCCCTAGTTCCACATCCTCTCCAGCATAAAGTGTCCTCAGTGTTTTTGATCTTAGCCATTCTGACAGGCATAAGGTGATATCTCAGAGTTGTTTTGATTTGCATTTCCCTGATGATTAGGGATGTTGAGCAATTCCTTAAATATCTTTCAGCCATTTGAGTTTCCTCTGTTGAGAATTCTCTGTTTAGTTCTATAGCCATTTCTTAATTTTGATGTCTAATTTCTTGAGTTCCTTATATATTCTGGATATCAGTCCTCTGTCAGATGTGGGGTTGGTGAAGACCTTTTCCCATTCTGTAGGCTGTCACTTTACCTTGTTGACCATGAGTGGGAGCAATGAACAGCGAGGGTCGAGGGAAAGAGAGCAGGAGATCCCACCTGGATCAAGAACAGAGAGGGAGAACAAGGAATAGGAAACCATGGTAAATGAGGACCACATGAGAAAAGGAAGAAACAAAGTGCTAAAGAGGCCCACAGAAATTCACAAAGATACCCCCACAAAAGACTGCTGGCAATGGCTGAGAGACAGCCGGGACTGACCTACTCTGGTGATGGGATGGCCAAACACCCTAATAGTTGTGCCAGAAACCCCATCCAAGGACTGAGGAATCTGGATGCAGACATCTACGGCTAGGCCCTGGGTGGAGCGCTGGGAGTCTAATTATCGAGAAAGAGGAAGGTTTATATGAGCGAGAATTGTTGAAACCAAGGTTGGATAAAGCACAGGGACAAATAGCCAAACGAATGGAAACACATGAACTATGAACAAAGGCTGAGTGGCCCCCAACTGGATCAGGCCCTCTGAATAGGTGAGACAGTTGATTGGCTTGATCTGTTTGGGAGATATCTAGGCAGTGGTACCAGGTCCTGGGCTCGCTGCATGAGATGGCTGTTTGAAATCTGGGACTTATACAGGGACGCTTGGCTCAATCTGGGAGGAGGGGACTGGACCTTCCCGGACTGAGTCTATCAGGTGGATCTCAGTCCTCGGGGGTGGCCTTGATCTGGAGGTGGTGGGAATGGGGAGTGGGCTGGGGGGAAGGGGAGGGGGGCAGGAAGTGGGAGAACAAGGGAATCTGTGGCTATTATGTAGAACTGAATAGTATTGTAAAATAAAAGAAAAAAAGTCTGTTAGAATTCTGCACTGAAAAAAAATTATTTATTTTTATTTCATGTGCATTGTGGTTTTGCCTGCATGTATGTTTGCATGAGGATGTTGAATACCCTGGAACTGGAGTTACAGACTGTTGTGAGCTTCTGTGTTGGTGCTGGGACTTGAACCTGGGTCCTCTAGAAGAGTAGCCAGTGCTCTTAACCACTGAGCAATCTCCCCAGCCTATCATGGCCTCTTTTGTCATTAGTGGTTATTAATTTTGTATTCTTTTAAATTTTTATTTTTAGATTTATTTTTGTTTTATATGTTTAGATGTTTTGCCTGCATATAGGGTTATACATCATGTATGTACCTGATGTCTGTGGAGCCCAGAAGCAGGAAACAGATACCATGGAACTGACATTATAAATGGCTGTGCACTCCTGGAAGACCTGCCCAACTTGGCCCCAGGTTCTGGCCATTGGGCAGGATCCCTTTTACCCCCACCGGGAAGGCTTCCCTTCTCCAAGACCCCCAGCAGACCCTGCAATCTTCACGCCCTGCCCCCACGCCCATCACCGCCCGAGACCCCAGCCACTTCCTGAGACTTAGAGACCGGGACCCAGCTCGCATCCTACCCTGGACTTCCTGTCTGGACCAGAGACTTCCCATCTGGAGAAGAGAGCTCCCATCTGGACAAGAGAGAAAGACTTCCTGAATCTGTCAGCTCTGTCTGGACCAAGTGCACTGATAAGACCAAGAATGAATCCACAAGGAGATGGGCAGACGTCAAGGCAGAAGTACATACAACAAAATGAAGAGAAATACACCTAGCCCTCCAGAACCTAGCCCTCCTCCAACAGCTAGACCTGAACATCAAAAATTGGAAGAAACAGAAGAAAACAGCCTTATGAATAACATCATAAAGAAGGTAGAGGTTTACATAGAAGGAATCACAAATGAAATTGAGGAAAAGACAAACAAAAAATGGGAAGAACACTATAAAAAACTAGAGGAAAGGACAAATAAAGCAGAAGAAAACAATAAAGTCCTGGAAGAAAACAATAAAGCCCTGAAAGAAAATCATGAAAAAGCAATGAAACAGATGAAGGAAACAGTCCAAGACCTGAAAAGGGAAATAGAAAAAATGAAGAAGACACAAACAGAGGGAATGCTGGAAATAGAAAATCTGAGTAAACGATCGGGAACTTCAGATGCAAGTATAACAACAGAATGCAAGAGATGGAAGAGAGGATCTCTGGTGTTAAAGATACGGTAGAAGAAATAGATTCATCAGTCAAAGAAAACACTAAAGCCAACAAAGTCATGAACCAAAATGTCCAAGAAATTTGGGACACCATTAAAAGACCAAACCTACAAATAATAGGGATAGAGGAAGGAGAATACCAACTCAAAGGCACAGAAAATATATTCAACAATATCATAGAAGAAAACTTTCCCAACTTAAAGAAGGAAATGCCTATGAAGATACAAGAAGTCTATAAAACAAAAAACAGACTAGACCCCCCCAAAAAAAGTCCCCTCAGCACATAATAATCAAACAACTAAATGTACAGAATAAAGAAAGAATATTAAGAGCAGCTAAGGAAAAAGGCCAAGTGACCTATAAAGGCAAACCCATCAGAATAACACCCGATTTCTCAATGGAGACTTTGAAAGCCAGAAGGACCTGGACAGATGCAATGCAGACACTAAGAGACCATGGATGCCAGGCCAGACTAACATACCCAGCAAAACTTTCACTCATCATAGACGGAGTGAACAAGACATTCCAAGACAAAGCCAGATTTAAACAATACTTATCCACAAACCCAGCCCTACAGAAAGCACTAGAAGGAAAATTCCAACCTAAGGAAGTCAGATACACCCTCGAAAACACAGGCAATAGATAAAGCCACAGCTGTAAACCCCAAAGAAGAGAAGTACACACACACTACGACCAAAAAATAACAGGAATGAACAGTCACTAGTCATTAATATCCCTTAATATCAATGGACTTAATTCACCTATAAAAAGACACAGGCTTACAGAATGGATAAAAAAGCACAAGAAACACACCTCAAATTCAAAGATAGATACTACCTAAGAATAAAAGGCTGGGAAAAGACTTTCCAATCAAATGGTCTTAAGAAACAAGCAGGTGTAGCCACCCTGATATCCAGCAAAATAGACTTCAAACTAAAATGAATCAAAAGAGATCAAGAAGGGCATTACATACTCATCACAGGAAAGATCCACCAAGATGAAGTTTCAATTCTGAACATTTATGCCCCAAGCACAAGGGCACCTACATATGTAAAAGAAACACTATTAAAGCTTAAACCACATATAAACCCCCACACATTAATAGTGGGAGATCTCAACACCCCACTTTCACCACTGGACAGATCTCCCAAAGCGAAACTTAACAGAGAAATAAAGGACTTAACTGATGTTATGACTCAAATGAACTTAATCGATATCTATAGAACATTCCATCCTAACAAAAAAGAATATACCTTCTTCTCAGCACCCCATGAAACCTTCTCGAAAATTGACCACATACTTGGCCACAAAGCAAATCTCAACAGATACAAAACAATTGGAATAACCTCCTGTGTTCTATCAGACCACCATGGTTTAAAGTTAGATTTCAACAACAACAAAAACTACAGAAAACTTACAATCTCACGGAAACTGAATAATGCTCAACTGAATCACCAATGGGTTAAGGAAGAAATAAAGAAAGAAATTAAAGACTTTCTAGAGATGAACGAAAATGAAGACACCACATACCCAAACTTATGGGACACTATGAAAGCAGTACTAAGAGGGAAATTCATAGCACTAAATGCCCACATAAAGAAGTTGGAGAAATCCCACACTAGTGAATTAACAGCACACCTGAAAGCTCTGGAACAAGAAGAAGCAAAGTCTCCCAGGAAGAATAGACGCCAGGAATTTATCAAAGTGAGAGGTGAAATTAATAAATTAGAAACTAAGAGAATAATACAAAAAATTAATGAAACAAAGAGTTGGTTCTTTGAGAAAATCAACAAGATAGACAAGCCCTTATCCAAACTAACCAAAAGACAGAGAGAGAGAATCCAAATCAACAAAATCAGAACTGAAAAGGGGGACACAACAACAGACATTGAGGAAATCCAGAGAATTATAAGGTCATATTTCAAAAACATCTACTCCACAAAACTGGAAAACTTAAAAGAAACGGACATTTTTCTGGATAGGTACCACATACCTAAGTTAAATCAAGACGAGATAAATTATTTAAATAGTCCAATAACCCCTAAGGAAATAGAAACAGTCATTAAAAGTCTCCCAACCAAAAAAAGCCCAGGACCAGATGGTTTCAGCGCAGAATTCTACCAGATCTTCAAAGAAGAGTTAATACCAATACTCTCTAAATTGTTCCACATAGTAGAAACAGAAGGAACATTACCAAACTCCTTCTATGAGGCTACAATTACCCTGATTCCTAAACCGAACAAGGATGCAACAAAGAAAGAGAACTATAGACCGATCTCCCTCATGAACATTGATGAAAAAATACTCAATAAAATACTGGCAAACAGACTCCAAGAACACATCAGAACAATTATCCACCATGATCAAGTAGGCTTCATCCCAGGGATGCAAGGGTGGTTCAACATACGAAAGTCAGTCAATGTAATACACCATATAAACAAACTCAAAGAAAAAAACCACATGATCATCTCACTAGATGCAGAAAAGGCATTTGACAAAATCCAACATCCCTTCATGATAAAAGTCTTGGAGCGATCAGGAATACAGGGAACATACCTAAACATAATAAAGGCAATTTACAGCAAGCCAATAGCCAACATCAAATTAAATGGAGAGAAACTCAAAGCAATTCCACTAAAATCAGGAACGAGGCAAGGCTGTCCACTCTCCCCATACTTATTCAATATAGTACTTGAAGTTCTAGCCAGAGCAATAAGACAACATAAGGAGATTAAGGGGATACAAATTGGAAAGGAAGAAGTCAAGCTTTCCCTATTTGCAGATGACATGATAGTATACTTGAGTGACCCCAAAGACTCAACCAAGGAGCTGATATAGCTCATAAACACCTTCAGCAACATAGCAGGATACAAGATCAACTCAAAAAAATCAGTAGCCCTCCTATATGCAATTGACAATGAGGCTGAGAAGGAAATCAGAGATACATCACCCTTTACAATAGCCACAAATGACATAAAATACCTTGGGGTAACACTAACCAAGCAAGTGAAGGACCTATATGACAAGAACTTTAAGTCCCTGAAAAAAGAAATTGAAGAAGATGTCACAAAATGGAAAGATCTCCCATGCTCATGGATAGGCAGGATTAACATAGTAAAAATGGCAATCTTACCAACCAAAAACAATCTATAGATTCAATGCAATCCCCATCAAAATACCAACACAATTCTTCACAGACCTGGAAAGAATAATACTCAACTTCATATGGAAAAACAAAAAACCCAGGATAGCCAAAAGAATCCTGTACAATAAAACAACATCTGGAGGCATCACAATCCCTGACTTCAAGCTGTACTGTAGAGATACAGTAATAAAAAACAGCTTGGTACTGGCATAAAAACCGACATGTGGTCCAATGGAATCGAATTGAAGACCCTGACATTAACCCACACACCTATGAACATATAATTTTTGACAAAGAAGCCAAAAGTGTACAATAGAAAAAAGAAAGCATCTTCAACAAATGGTGCTGGCATAACTGGATATCAACATGTAGAAGGATGCAAATAGATCCATATCTGTCACCATGCACAAAACTTAAGTCCAAGTGGACCAAAGACCTCAACATAAATCCAGCCACTCTGAACCTGCTAGAAGAGAAAGTAGGAAGCAGTCTTGAACGGATTGGCACAGGAGATCACTTCCTAAATATAACACCAGCAGCACAGACACTGAGAGAAACAATCAATCAATGGGACCTCTTGAAACTGAGAAGCTTTTGTAGAGCAAAGGATATGGTCAACAAGGTAAAGTGACAGCCTACAGAATGGGAAAAGGTCTTCACCAACCCCACATCTGACAGAAGACTGATATCCAGAATATATAAGGAACTGAAGAAATTAGACATCAAAATGCCCAACAGTCCAATTAAGAAATGGGCTATAGAACTAAACAGAGAATTCTCAACAGAGGAAACTCAAATGGCTGAAAGACATTTAAGGAATTGCTCAACATTCCTAATTATCAGGGAAATGCAAATCAAAACAATTCTCAGATACCACCTTACACCTGTCAGAATGGCTAAGGTCAAAAACACTGAAGACACCTTATGCTGGAGAGGATGTGGAGCTAGGGAAACTCTCCTCCACTGCTGGTGGGAATGAAAGCTTGTACAATCACTTTGGAAATCAATATAGCACTTTCTTAAAAAATTGGGAATCAATCTCCCCCAAGATCCAGCTATACCACTCTTGGGCATATACCCAAGGAATGTTCAATCATACCACAAGGGCACTTGCTCAGCTATGTTCATATCAGCATTGTTTGTAATAGCCAGAACCTGGAAACAACCTAGATGCCCTACAAATGAAGAATGGATAAATAAAATGTGGTACATATACACAATGAAATACTAATCAGCAGAGAAAAACAATGACATCACAAGGTTTGCAGGCAAATGGATGGATCTAGAAAAAAATCATCCTGAGTGAGGTAACCCAGACTCAGAAAGACAAACATGGTATGTACTCACTTATTGGAGGATACTAGTGTGGAACAAGGATGACCGGACTGCTACTCACAACACCAGGGACACTACCTGGAAAACAGGACCCCAAGTAAGACACGGGGATCACCCTAATGATGGAGAAATTGATGAGATCTTCATGAACAGGCTGGACATGAGTGGGGGTAATGAAGGTCGAGGGAAAGAGAGCTTGGGGGAGCGGAAGATCCTTGTTGGGTCAAGAACAGAGAGGGAGAACAAGGAATAGGAGACCATGGTAAATGAAGACCACACGAGAATAGGAAGAAGCTAGATGCTAGAGAGGCCCACAGAAATCCACAAAGGTGCCCCCACAACAGACTGCTGGCAATGGTTGAGAGACAGCCAGAACTAACCTACTCTGGTTATGGGCTGCCCAAACACCCTAATTGTCTTGCTAGAAACCCCATCCAATTACTGAGGGAACCAGATGCAGAGATCCATGGCCAGTCCCCGGGTGGAGCTCCGGGAGTTCAATTGGCGAGAAAAAGGAGGTTTTATATGAGCGAGAATTGTTGAAACCAAGGTTGGATAAAGCACAGGGACAAATAGCCAAACGATCAAACAAACAAACAAACAAATAAATAAATAAATAAATGGCTGTGAACTGCCATGTGGGTGCTGGGAATGAAATCTGGGCCCTTTGGAAGTGCAACAAGTGCTTTTCATTGCTAAGCCATCTCTCTACCTTTAATTGCATGTTTTAATAGTTGTCCCATCACAAATACCTGCTGATGAAAAGGATTCCATTTTCACTCTAATGCTTTATGGGTATCAAAGGATTTGTGAATACTTGCTTGTATGCTTTTTGTATGCTTATTATGTTTTTATCTTCATTTGCTGTTTTATCATTATTTCCTGTTTGAAAATTTACTTTAATGCAAAGTCATTCAAAACATAAGCATAAAAAAATGATAAAACAGCAAATGAAGATAAAAAGTGCACTCCTTCACTTTGTTTACTATAAATAGTGCCAACAATGTGGCAGGCCGCTCCCTGTCATAAGGTTTGCCACTCATGTCATTAAATGGTGGGGTTATTCCTACGAGTGGCCCCATGTAAGTCAGGCTGTTCCTTAGTTTGATTTAATCATAGAAATCACTCTATGTAATTTACAAGCCTAAAAGTTAAAAGATCTCAAAACTTTACTTTTTTATTGTTGGAAACGTCAAGAAGAGAGAGAATTGAGGTATCCCAGGCAGCAACTCAGTCTCAGCTAAGGGCACCAGCATACAGCCACATGAGCAAGAACAGAAGATCTCCCTAAATCCATGAACCCATGATAAGAGTAAGTCATCACTACTTTAAGGTGCACATTTGAGATAGATCCAGGAAGCAGTAAGTGTCTGAAAGTAATGTGTGAGTGAGTCTGTCTTGTAGATTTTGCATACCTGCACCACAGGCAAAGTCATAAGAAAGTGTTTCACATAAAGGAAGTTTTTACCAAAACTATGTCATAGTAAAGCTCATCATGTAAAAGTTCCTTTACCAACTCAGATCACAACAGTACATCAAATGTGATTGAATGACTTTGCATTAAAGTAACTTTTCAAACAGGAAATAACAGATTGACATCTATTGACAAATGTCTGGTAGACCCTGAACTACGGTCATTACCAAAAATTATTTGTAATTCCAAGAAGAACTTATTTATGTGTTTATTTATTTATTTTTTTCGAGATAGGGTTTCTCTGTGTAGTTTTGGTGCCTGCCCTGGATCTTGCTCTGTAGACCAGGCTGGCCTTGAACTCATAGAGATCTACCTGGCTCTGCTTCCTGAGTGCTGGGATTAAAGGCGTGTGCCGCTGCCGCCACTGCTGCTGCCGCCACTGCCACCACCACCACCACCCGGCAAAATTTATAATCCATGAACACAGATACTTGTCCATTTCCAGAAAAACCTAGGTAGATGGAGGTAAGTGTTAGTTAATTTGATTCACTTTCTTAGTTGTACGAGAATTTGAATCAAGCAAGAGGAATTTATGAAAATGATCTAGCAGTATGTGATAAAATAATAAAGGCAGAAGGAAGTGGGACAGCACTTTATACAAGGAACGGTTAGAAAAGACAACAGAACATACGCATCATAAGAAACAAGGTTGGGAAGAGTGGAAGTAGTAATATAGGAACCCTGCAAAAATCAGCACTTAGGAAGCAGAGGCAAGAGAATCTAGATTTTAAAACCAGCTTGACCTATATAAAAAGGACTTGTCTCAAATACATAGCATATGACTATTAGAATGCTTTTATGTGCAAACAACTATAACCAAAGCCAACTGGCTTGTAATTCACTGGATTGTAAAATAAATAAATTTTGTTTTGTGTGTATGCACTGTGTGTGGAACTCAGAACCCTATGTGTGCAAAGTGAACACTCTGCTACCTGAGCTGTATCCTCAGTCTAGAGGACAATGAGAGCATCAGGACTGATTCTGGTGCTCTTCACCTCCCAGCAGGGGACCTTCCTGTGGTGACCACAATGGTCAGTGTTTTGGAGGATTATATTCTGTACTACCAGCAGCCGCAAGATGAAGAGGTCTCTTTGGGACCCACGATTAATTTTTTTTTTTTAAATTAAGAAATGGTCTATTCATTTTACATACCAACCATGGATCCCCTTCTCCTCCCTCCTCCCACCCCCCCCCAGCCTTTTCCCCCAACCCACCCCCCATTCCCACTTCCTTCAAGGCAAGGTCTCCCATGGGGAGTCAGCAGATTCTGGTACATTCAGTTGAGGCAGGTCCAAGCCCCTCCTCCCTGCACCAAGGTTGCAAAAGGTGTCCCACCATAGGCACTGGGCTCTAAAAAGCTGGCTCTTGTACTAGGGATGGGTCCCAATCGCACTGCCTGCCTGGG
This sequence comes from Peromyscus maniculatus bairdii, assembly GCF_049852395.1. NCBI lineage: Eukaryota > Metazoa > Chordata > Mammalia > Rodentia > Cricetidae > Peromyscus > Peromyscus maniculatus. The sequence goes on along the minus strand of NC_134853.1, from coordinate 48,425,148 downwards.
GGTCCCTTATGTAGTTCAAGCTAAACAACTGTCTGGCCTATCCAGAGGGCCTAGTCCAGTACCATGGGGGCTCCACAGCTATTGGTCCACAGTTCATGCATTTCCACTAGTTTGGCTGGCTGTCTCTGTACGTTTTCCCATCATGATTTCAATGTCCCTTGCTTATAGAATCCCTCCTCTCTCTCATCGATTGGACTCCTGGAGCTTGGTCTGGCACCTGGCTGTGGATCTCTGCATCTGCTTCCATAGTTACTGGATGAAGGCTCTATTGATGACAGGGTATTCACCCATCTGATTACTGGGGTAAGCCAGTTCAGGCACCCTCTCGACTATGGCCAGTAGTCTAAGGTGGGGTCATTCTTGTGGATTTCTGGGAACTTCCCTAGCACTCTGTTTCTCCACATTCCCATGGTGTCTTCATTTATCATGGTGTCTCTTTCCTTGCTCTCTCACTCTGTCCTTGTGCCAACTAGAACCTCCCCTTCCCCTGTGTTCTCATGCCCCATCCCTTGCTCTCCATTACCCCCTTCACCTCTAGTTTGCTCATGTGGATCTTATCTGTTTCTCCTTCACTGGACAATCCATGTTTTCCTCCTAGGGTCCTCCCTGATAGCTAGCCTCCTTGGAGCTGTGGGTTGCAGTCTGGTTATCCTTCGCTTTACATCCAGTATCCACTTACGAGAAAGTACATACCATGTTTGCCCTTCTGAGTCTGTGTTACCTCACTCAGGATGATGTTTTCTAGTTCCATCAATTTGCCTGCAAATTTCATGATCCCATTGTTTTTACTGCTGAGTAGTACTCCATTGATTATATGTGCCACATTTTCTTTATCCATTCTTTGGTTGAAGGACATCTAGGTTGTTCTGGCTATTAAAAATAATGCTGCTATGAACATAGTTGAGCGTGTGTTCTTGTGGTATGATTGAGCATTCCTTGGGTATATGCCCAAGAGTGGTATAGCTGGGTCTTGAGGTAGATTGAATCCCAATTTTATGAGAAACCACCATACTGATTTCCAAAGTGGCTGTACAAGTTTGCACTCCTACCAACAGTGGAAGAGTGTTCCCCTTGCTTTGCATCCTCTTCAACATAAGCTGTCATCTGTGTTTTTGATCATAGCCATTCTGACAGGTGTAAGTTGGTATCTAAGAGTTGTTTTGATTTGCATTTCCCTGATGACCAAGGATATTGAGCAATTCCTTAAATGTCTTTCGGTCATTTGAGATTCTTCTGTTGAGAATTCTCTGTTTAGCTCTATAGCCCATTTTTTAATTGGATTATTCGATATTTTGATGTCTATAGTTTCTTGAATTCTTTATACACTTTGGAGATCAGACCTCTGTCAGATGTGGGGTTGGTGAAGATCTTTTCCCATTATGTAGGCTGTCATTTTGTCTTGTTGACCATGTCCTTTGCCCTACAAAAGCTTCTCAGTTTTAGAAGGGACCCACAATTAATCTTATTGCTACAATTTAAATCATTATATGTGGATTCAGAGAGATGCTGTGTAAATGCTCTGACAAGCCAGTCAATTCACAGGGAAATCCCTAAAGCCCAGAGTTCAACAAGCCATATATCCCGAGAGTCTGAGAGGAGTGCTTTCCTGGAGAAAGTCTGACTGATGAGTCAGAAAGTATTAAAATGTGGCTAAAGGGGAAAACATAAAAATTTAAAAGAAAAAACTCACTATAACTAATGAACTTTTATGCATAGTAATGCATATACCTGGAAGTGAAGGGACTTCTCTCTTGCCTTAGCAACTTAACGAAAGAAGTTGTACCTGTATGAACTATAGAAGCCAAAATTATTAGTATTGTCCCAATCTATAAGTTTCTGTTTCTTATTACAGAGGCAACAGACCTTCCTATCAAACTACTATTAGAACATTAAAAGATTTTATATAAAAGTGTACTTATTGGAAATTCCACAACATTCTTAATGAAAAAATATTATCTGCATAATTACATTAAATGACTTCTGGAACACATTACCACTAACGATGCTAATAGAGTTAGTCCAGATGCAAACTATAAAAACATCCATTATTTTTTGTCCTTGAAGGAACTTCAAAAATTGCTTTGTTTCTTGTAAGAAGCCAACTAATAATTCCTTTCATTTTGTAAACTGCTCTATAGAGCTTCAATAGCTCACAAAAGTTTCAGAAATGTCTCTGAAAATACATCTTATCATCCTGTACTTTTTCTTTGTGGCATAGTTTCAAATATGGTTGATTTAATGAATTATGATAGCTAAGACAGTTCCATGTGATCTTTAGTTTTCTTCCTAGCTAATAGCCAACCACAGATATCAGGAAGCACCCTGAATAACAAAACTATTTTTGAAAAGAAATAATATCTTCATTGTATTAGATAAAAATGAAAATAGGTCTTATTGCATGCCAGTGACATGTACCATATGGAATTAAAACAGCTCCAGTGATAAAATATTTATTTTAAGAATTCTGGGTCTCAGGTTAATAATAAAAATCCCTACAAAAGGGATGTTTATTGAAAAATAATTGTATGACAGAGAGGGGCAAGTTCATAGAAAACTATTAAATGAGATTAACATTCAAATCAAGTCCTACATGGTGACTCATGCCTGTAGTACCAGCTATTCAGGAGATGGGGATGGTTCCATCTCCATGATAAGAATATGAAATGTACACTCATTTGCCTGGTTGTAATATATATATATATATATATATATATATATATATATATATTAAAGACTTTGAATCCTGTTAGTTTCCTGTGTGTAATTTGTAGTCACCGGCTTTTTGTGGATTTGCTAGGATTTTCTACAGAAAGAGCCAGAGCCAGCAAGATATATGGCTGCATGAGTAAAAACACTTGTCCTACAAGCCTGATGGCCTGAGTTTGCTCCCCAGATCCCACAGTGGAAGAAGAGAACTAGTTTCCAAAAGTAATTTCCCTGACCACCCCCCACAATCACATAGGTGGTAATAAATTTGTAAAAATGTGAAAAGGGAGCCTGAATAGGTGTCCATAAAAGAAAGATCTGTTACGAAGTACTGACTCTCATGATTTCGGAGGCTGTCAGGTCCAAAATTTGCAGAGTGGGCTGTTAGGCTTAGATCCAGTAGAACCAGTGCTGTGTAGCCATAGAAAGCCTGTAGGCTACAGAGCCAGTGTTCCAAGCTGGGTTCTGAAGCTGTCTGCTGTAGAAGTAGGGAAAGGCAAGGCTAGAAATGAAGTTCAAAGGCAGTCTGTTGGAGAAGCGCATTGTTGCCAGTCCTTTATCCTCTAAGGGCTTTCAAATGATTGGATGAGGCCAAATCACATCGTGCAAAGCAATGCTTTATTTAAACAAAAACCAAGTCTGAGTCTTGCCATGTTGCTTAGGCTGGTAGACAATTTCTGGCTGATGTGATCCTCCATTGCCCACCTCCAGAGTAAGTGAGATTCCATCATGCAATACTTAGATTTAAATGTTGACCTCAATTAAACATATCCCACAGAAGCATCCAGAATAGTATTTATCCAAACATCTTCACCACATGGACAAATAAAATTCACCATCACAGAGTCCACCCACTGTCAAGCTCCCTGAACAGAAAGTAAAAGTTTTGTAGGATTGCTAAGGATAATTATTAATATAATGCTACTCTCATTGCTACCTGTGAATCCTGGCTATAATTTCCTATATTGGATGCTGATTCACATAATGCATAGCCTCCTAAGGAATTGTGCCCCCAGCCATACATAGGCATACATAGCATTGTTATCCTGCTGGACTGGAGCCTTCAAAGGACCATTCTATGTTTTGAAGGGCCTCACTTGGTCTGACGTTCACTATGTAAACCAGACTGACCTTGAGATTACAAAGATTTGCCTGCCTCTGCCTCCTCAATGTTGGGAATAAAGGGGTGCACTACCATGCCTAGCCCATTCTATCATGGCACCCATGACCAGAAAATTCCATGACTCTGACTCCATTTTCTATAGTTAGGTACTCAAGGTACAAAACACAATAGTAGTAGACAAGATTTTCTATAACTACAGATATTTGTTTGCAAGAACTATGAAAACTAAGTCTTTACATGATAAACTAAGTTATGCCCGCTTGCTATAAAATGTTGAGGTAATTAGATAAGGAAAGGGCTACTTTTCTATCTGCTACAATTAGGAGACTCTGTAAGATGGCCTAATTCAATTTTCAATAAGTTGTGTCTCCTCAGAATCTTTGGGGCCTGGTAGTGCTTGGTGTTGATCTTAAGTTCTCAGGACAGGTGTTAATCCAAACAGATCTGCTGGCCATCAGTGCTGGCACTCAGGGCACATTTAGGCAGAGAAGGCAGTAAGTAATTAGCAGAGAAGTACAGGTCAGCCAGGGGGAATGCCTAAGTAAATGAACTCCTTTAAAGTGGCTTAAATCTCTTGTCACTGAAGGAAATTTGCACATTTAAAGACCTACTTTTCTCAGTTTTAAAAAAAATGCTTTGGATACTGTCAACCCTCAGTTGTGTTCCAGGCAGGCAGATTTATAAGGCATAAAAGTCTCTGCCGCTACAAAGGGTTTCAGAGGGTGCGGAGAAGGAAATTGCACTCTTAGTTACTTAATCAAGAAGATTCCTGGTTTTCAGAGGAAATCCAGAGTGAGTGCCCATTTGTGTATCTAGCTCAGATGTATGGCCCAGGAGGGTAAGTACCAGTTTAATGGGAATGTAAATCTGGTGTCTTACACTAGCAGAGCATTCATAGCAGGAGTTTCATGTCTCAATTAGGTAATTAAAACTTGTTGAAATGAAATATCAACTTTCAATTGCCGTAATTCAAAATAAAGTAGCATGTGTAATTAAAAAAATTGACTAGGGAAAGATGGAAAGAATAAAGTTTGTAAACAGGATGATAAATCTAAAAGTAATAAAATGAATTTCAAAATGGATGGGAAATTAAGAGGAAATAAAGCTACCTTTGAAAACATTGCTCAATCTATAAAACTTGGATCTTAAGCATGGCACACTATTCTGGAGATAGGCCAAGCTCTAGATAATTTCCAATATTTGTTCATCAAATATTTATTGAGTATCTACTGTGTGCCAGGTAGCTATTTCAAGCCCTGGCAATATAGCAATGTACAAAATAATCGTTGTGCTTACACAGCCTAAAAATATAGAGTGGAGACAGTGAATATATGATGTGTCAAATATTGTAAGTACTACAAATAAAATGGAGCAGCTTCTAACTATTAAATACTAGTGATTGATAAAATAGACTAATCTGTTATTGCATTGTGCATGGTCAATATGGTATAGGATTATCTGCATCACTAATATATATAAAATTTTAAACTTTTGTTATTTTATATGAGGGGTGTTTTGCTGGCATATATGTAAGTGCATCAACGATGTCAGATCTCCTGTACTGGAGTCATAGACAGTTGTATGAGCTTCCATTTGGGTGCTGAGAATTGAACCCAGGTCCTGTGGAAGAAGGACTGGTACTCTTAACTGCTGGGCCATCTTTCAGGCCCAGGGTCTTTGTTAGGATTTTTATTACTGTGGTAAAACACCATGACCAAAAGCAACTTGAGGAAGAAGGAGTCTACTTCATCTTACAGCTTGTGGTCTATCATCCAGGGAAGTTGGGACAGGAATTCAAGGCAGGAACATGGAGGCGGGAACTAATGCAGAGACCATAGAATGAGCTGACTTGCTTGACCTGCTCTCATTTAGCACCCAGGACTACCTGCCCAGGGATGGCATTGTTCACAGTGACCTGGGTCACTCCCACATCAATCATCAGTCGAGGACATGCAGCACAGGCTTGCCCACAGACCAGTCTGGTTTGGGCATTTTCTCAGTTAAGGTTCCTTCTTCCCGAATGACTCCAGCTTGTGTTAGATTGATATAAAACTAGCCAGGATAATGGAGTTTCCTTAGTTCAGTCTTAAAAATTCACCAAGAGACCTGCCTGGACTGAGTCTACCAGGTTGATCTCAGTCCTTGGGGGAGGCTTTGCCCTGGAGGAGGTGGGAATGGGGGGTGGGCTGGGGAGAAGGGGAGGGGGGCGGGAGGGGGGAGAACAAGGGAATCTGTGGCTGATATGTAGAACTGAATTGTACTGTAAAATAAAATAAATTCTCCAAGAACAGATATTGAGATCTCTTTTCAGTTTAGTGACCATTGGACTTCAATTTAGAAAACTGTATTTATTTGTGTGTGTGTGTGTGTGTGTGTGTGTGCGTGCACGCGCGCATGCACGCGTGTGGGTATACAGATATGTGTGCACAGGCATGTAGGGACCAGAGGTTTATGTAGGGCTTCTTATTTAGTCACCCTCCATCTTAGGTCTTGAGGGAGGGTCTCTCCTCCTCAACCTAGAGCTCCCCAATTTTGCTAGACCACATGGGCAGCAAGCTCCAGGGATCCTTCTGTCTCTACCTCTCCCAAACTGGAATTTCAGGTGTGTGTTACTGTACTCCACTCAGATCCTCATGTGTGCGTAGCAAACTCTTTACTTGCTGAGCCTCCCCCCGCCCCCATGCCCCGCAGCTTCTAGTTCAGAGAAACATATCAAAAAATGAATAGCCCAGGTTAATGTAGTCCCTTGCTGTAGCGTGTCCTTTTGTGGGCTACGTTAGCTTAACAGCAATGGCTCTTTGAGCCGGGCTGACAAGGTATATTACATAACAGCAAGAGCTGCAACAAAGAGGAACACATTTAAGCAACAATATAGCTTGAATGTGTTTAAGCACTTGACCTCCTGCTTAGTGAGGCTGAACCTTTAAGAGATTAAGTCTAGCTAGAAGCTAGTCACCGGTGCCTGGCCCTGAAGGTGACAGCCTTCACTGCTTCCTGCTCCATCTTTGTTGACTGAATAGCTTTAGAGATATGGCCCCACTGCCTTTCCCTCAGGGTGGACTGTGTCTTTTAAACTGTGAACCAAAATAAACTCTTCCACTCTTGTCTTAGTAACTTTTATATTGCTGTGATAAAACGCCACGACTAAGGAACCCAGTAATATATATTTAAATATTTATTTTATCTTTAAGTGTGTTGTGTATGTGTCTACATTAGTGTATGCTACATGAATGCAGGTACCCATGAAGGCCAGAAAAATGGTGTTGAATCCCCTGGAAATGGAGTTACAGGTGCTTGTAAGCCACCTCCAATGGGTTCTGGGAACTGAACTGGGCTTCCTGGAAGAGTAGAAGGAATTCTTAACCATAAAATCAGCTCTCCAGCTCCAAAGATCTAATTTATTTTTAGCTTAGTGTATGAGTGGAAGGAATGTTCAAAATTGAGCACTTCAGCAGGTATCATGGGACAAAGCTAGAGTGTGTGTAGGGAGGATGAGTTAAAATGATAAGATTTTATAGGTAGTCAGAAGTAAAGATGTTAGCTTTTTTGTTTGTTTGTTTGTTTGTTTGTTTTTCAAGACAGGGTTTCTCAGTGTAGTTTTGATGCCTGTCTTGGATCTCTCTCTGTAGACCAGGCTGGTCTCGATCTCACAGAGATCCACCTGCAGATGTTAGCTTTTATTCTGAAATATTTTAAACACAAAAAGGTATGATTTGACTACATCTTAAGGGAGAGTTATGGTTTTGAAGATTAAGTTGTAAAGAAACTGAAGGAGAAGCAGAGAGATTGAATATATTAATTCAACAGTAGTTTTTTTTTAAAGATTTATTTATTTATTATATATACAGTATGTTTTACTGCATGCCAGAAGAAGGCACCAGATCTCATTATGGATGGTTGTGAACCACCATGTGGTTGCTGGGAATTGAACTCAGGACCTTTGGAAGAACAGCCATTGCTCTTAATCTCTGAGCCATCTCTCTAGCCCTCAACAGTAGTTCTTATTTTGTTGCATTTCATTCTGAGATGGATCTACTGTGAGACAATTAGAATAATGTTAATACTAATCACATGTTCTTTCTCATTTTTTTTCTGATTTTCCAATTTGAGTATATATCTTGAAGCAACTGTAGAAACCAGAACAGTGAAAAATGGACCATTGCTGGTGTGGGGGGTGGGAAAGCAGCAGAGAAGGGAATATCAGGGTACAGTGATCTGATGAGATAGTGGAAGGCTCTAATCATGTACAGGGAAGATAAATACAAAAGAAGGAGAGAGGAGGGCAAAATAACAGTAAAGATCTCTGAGAAAAGTCATGATGAAGCATACTATTAGCTATTTACCTACCTCCCTACAAATACCAATAAAATATGTGTATATATGTATATGTATATGTATATATATATGAAATTTAAAAATCAATATATGAAATAACTTAAATGAAAATTTCCTACCGAGGATGACAGTGTTCACTCCCTTCAAGAAGGTACCATGTGAGCTTCCGAATGAGGGAAGCAACCACCGTCCTCCCCAGCTATGACACCTGGGAAATGCAATGATTACCATGGCATGATAACCCTAAGGGAGCAGCAGTGGCATACATACCTTGGTGGTAACCAACAGCTCTCTAATTGGACTTAAGGCTTGCTCAACAAAAGGGAAATCATGCCTAGTGGTGGAAACCTAACCAACTATCCAGGGCTAATGATGTCATGGATCTTGGAGGAGAACCTACAACTACCACTTTACTAAACAAACTATATTCTAAATATTTGTTCTTATAAGCACAGATAAGTGTAGTCCTCATCCCTCATCAAGAAAGCCCCTCTTTGGAACAGAGTGAGACCATTACAGAAAAACCACAACCAATCAAAATGAAGAGTTGTGAAGCCCAGTCTAAATGAATCTACAACACAGTTCTTTCACCTAAGGCTCAGGGATCACTGAAGAAGAGGGAAGAGAAGGAGACTGTAGCCAGAGGAACAGGGAATTTGTTGTGGGGTTGTGTCTCTTAGAAATATCAGAAGCTACACCCATAACGTCTCACCAATATTATTTACTGTCTAAACATGAGCTGAACAAGGACAACATGCCTCAACCCTACATAAAGAACTACAGGCAACTAATGAATACAGAGAGAGAGGGAAAAATAGTCTTACCAAGAGAAGAGAACATTAGTTAGTTATCCAATACCAAATGATCATCCCTGAAAACATACATACAAGTAGCATGATACAGACTGAACTGGCTATACTTAGCAATAGGTATACATATATGTATGTAATAATAGTTAATGAAAAAACAGACCATGAATTTGAAAGAGAGCAAGGGGGATATATGGGAAGGTTTGGAAGGAGGAAAAGGAAAGAAGAAGTTATGATTAATATTATAATTTCAAAAATTAAGAGAAGTGATTTTTAAAATATAATGTTTTAATTCTTAGACTGAGCAATAGACAAAAAAGAAATGAAATGGATACAAACATTTAAGCAAGAAGACAAGTAGTCCTATTTGCAAACTATTTTAAATATAGGATATTTATATAAGACCCTAAAGACTCCATCAGAAATCCCTTAGAATGAATGAGCAACTTCAGCAAAGTTGTAGGACACCAAATCAACATATGATTTCAAGAGCTTTCTAAAAAATATATTTTATTTTATTTTATTTTATTTTATTTTATTTTATGTGTATGGGTATCTTGCCTGTATGCATATATATATATATATATATATATATATATATATATATATATATATATATATATACATACATATATGTACACCCACATGCTTGGTGCCATGGATCCCCTGTAACTGGAGTCACAGACAGTTGTGAGCAGCCATATGGGTGCTGGGAATTGAACCCTGTCCTCTACAGGAGCACCCAGTGCTCCTAACCACTGAGTCATTTCTACAGCCCCTCAAGAGCTTTTTTTTTTTAATGCACTAGTAACAAACATGCTGAGAAAGAAATCAGAAAGATAATGTTGCTCACAATAGCTCCAGAAACTAATAAAGTATCTAGAAATAAACTGAACCAAGGAAGCAAAGCACCTCCACCATGAAAACTTTAAAATACAGAAAAAAAAGAGAAACCAACAAAGACACTAGTCAATGGAAAGACTTCCCATACTCATGGTTTGGGGGAATTAATATCATAAAAATGATAATATCACCAAAATACAGGTATAGATTCAATTAAGCTAGCTTAAAATGCCAGGAATACCCCTTATAGAAACAGAAAGAGCAGTTCAAAAATCCATATGGATTCTCAAAGACCCCAAATTTCCAAAATGATTCTCAGTAAAAAGAGCAATGCCAGAGGTATTTCAGTAGCTGATTCAGATTGCATACAGAGTTGTATTACCAAGGCCAGCAGGGTACTGGCACAGAAAGAGAAGTACAGACCAACAGAATACAAGACCCAGTAATAATAAGCCATATGACTTCTGACCATGGTGCCAAAAACATATGTTGGAGGAAAGACAGCCTCTTCCAACAAGGGTGCTGGGGAAGTTTGAGAGCCATTTGTCAACAAAGGAAACTACATTCCTGTCTCTTACTATGTACAGAAAAGCTCAAAATGGATCACATTTTTTTGAATGAGTAAATATATTTTATTGAGGTGTACACCTCAACAATTTCAATTATTTCAAAATGTGTCAACAAAATAAATTACCAAAAAAAGTGACATAGCCCATAAAGTTACAATAGGAAAACCGATGGAATGTAGCAAACATTTCTAAAAATAAACCAACTAAAAACCTAGTAGGGTAGTAGGGTGTGCTGATGCACACTGTAATCCCTGTGTTTTGGGTGCTGAGTGAAGAGGATTACAAGTTTGAGGCTAGCTTGGACTACACAGCAGCACTCCTTGTTTAAAAAAAAAAAAAGGCAACAAAACAAAGATAAGCTGTAGCTTGATTTTTTCGCCTTGCCCACAGTCAGGACAAATCTTTGTCACCCGCCAGTCCCACAGCCGCTCAGACCCAACCAAATAAACACAGACACTTATATTGCTTGCAAACTGTATGGCCGTGGCAGGCCTCTTTCCAACTGTCCTTATCTTGCTAACTGTGCTTTTATCTTAAATTGATCCATTTCCATACATCTATACCTTGCCATGTGGCTGGTGGTTTACTGGCGTCTTCACATGCTGCTGGTCATGGCAGCGGCTGCAGTGTCTCTGGTCATGGCGGCGGCTGCAGCCTCTCTGGTCATTGCGGCGGCTGCAGCGTCTCCTTCTGCCTTTCTGTCCTTTTATATCTCCTCTCTGTTAGTCCCACCTACCTTTCCTGCCTAGCCACGGCTGATCAGGTTTTATTTATTAACCAATCAGAGCAACTTGACATACAGACCATCCCCCAGCACAGCCAAGTGCAGACCATCTCAAACACCTGCACTCAGGCCCATGGTCCTAATCATCCTCTATACGGACCTGCTGGGTAACGCCATAAGGAACCTGAGAATGGGCTCCCACAGGACATACAGAACATCCCACAGCACTTCCCCTTTCTTTTTTTTTTTAAAGGAAGGTTTTAACTTTTACACATCTCCAAAGTCAGCTTGGTATATTTGGGAATTTGGGCGTAGCTTCTCTTAACTACTTCCTGCTGGAGGGGGGCGCTGTATCTTATGGGGACGCAAAGAAAATTTTAGGATCATGGAGTAGTCCGTGAGACCGTATCGTCTGAGCCAGTTGCCTTGAAACGATTCTGGATGTTGGATCATCTGGGCCATGGTGTCATCGGAGACCTTTCAGGTGGTCTTGGCTGGTCAAACCTGATGTATCTTAATCTGGAACAAATCCATAGCCTCTGGCTTTCTGTAGAGACAAAAGCAGAGTCTCCTTTCCAAAGTAACACATCCTTATATCCAAATTTTAAAGTCAAGATATCTTTAATATATACATATTGGTTTAACTCAACATCTTTTACGATCAAATGTTTTTCTGCAGTTAAAAATCCCAAAGACAATATAATCCAAACTCTCTGTGTGATATCCATCTTTACATGGCTTATTTTTATATTACTTTTACTTTCTCTTTAATACCAACGTCACCGTTCCTGGAGAACTTACCGACGTCACCGCTCCGTGTGTTGAGTTCTGAATCCTCTTTACCACCACGCGAGGATTCTTCTCAGATCACACTTTATTGGAGCGCCTCTTGGTTAAGGGACTTTGTCTTTAGTATTTATTTTTTTTTTTTCATAACACCGGCCTTTATCCCTGTTCATTTGTCCTTTTTCTTTAGTCCCTTTTTTTTTTCTTCCCTTTTTTTTCTTTAGCCCTTTTTTTCTTTAGCCCCACGTTGGGCGCCAATAAGCCTTAATAATTCCTAACCTGTATACTGTATATATAGCATTGTTTTAAGTGCCTCATACTTATTAAACTATTTGCTCTTCACCCTGTTTCACAGACATGAAGAAGCTGCAGATTTGTCCAAGGTTAGGGACCTGAAATAACAGAACAGGGACTTTACCTTAGCATGCTAGGCACAGAATCTGTATGTCAAAGATCTTAATTCAGGACCTGACACTTGCTCGAGGGAAGCAGAGGTGACACTACAAGATACAGGCAGCTTAATACCTCCCTGAGAAGTGCTCCAGCAGCTCAGGAAACAATGGCAAAGTTGACAAATGGGATTGCATGAAATTATAAAGCTTCTTCAGGAGCTGGAGAGATGGCTCAGCAGTTAGGAGTGCTTGTTCTTGCAGAGGTCCTGGGTGCTGTTCCCAGCACCCATCTGGTAGCTTATGATGGCTGATAACTCTGTTTACAGGGGCTCCACCATCCTCGTCCTCTACCTGAATGAGGCACATGGGTGATGAACATATATACATGCAGGCAAAACACTCACACACATATAGCAAAATAAATGAATAAACAAACTATGATTAACTAAAAAGCTTCTTTACGGCAAAGGAAACAATCACCAGAGTAAAAAGTCAGAAGAGGAGAAAAAGTTACTAGCTGCATATTGGACTGGGGGCTTATAGCTGAGGCTGTTTTTTCATGCCTGTATTACTAGCATTTGTGAGGCTGAGAGAATTGCAATAAGTTTGAGGCCATCCTGGACAATATTGTGAAACCACATCTAAATTGAAAGAAAAAAATGGGAAGATGGAAGATTAAAGATAAACAGCACTGACCTCTGCCCCATTTCTCTGAAAGAAGTGAGACATGTAGACAGTGGATGGAGGAGAGCACTCATCAGCAGATTGTGAAATTAGATGCAATGCAGAAACACTAAATGCTAGGTTCATTAGAGGAGCGGCAGACTCTAACCCAAAGCACAGACCAGAACAGAAGCAAAGGGGGAGAGTTCCCCTCCCTCACTTTTGGCTAACAAAGAAAAGACAATGAAAATACTTAGAAACAAAATATTTCAAAACAGTCCCACAAGCTGCAAGAGGTAGCTAGCAAATTCCCAGGAAGGGTAATAAGTCGGCTCAACTGAGTCTAAAAAAAAAAAAGCCCCAAACTTCACTTCCACCTATAGGCAACACAAAATATGGAGAAGCACAAAATCACGTGCATACTGAGCACCAGTTGACCTGAACTGAAACCTAGTGGCTCAAATTCAAACTAAGTCTGCAGATGCTGACAAGTAACTAATCAGAGCCCTGATAAAACTGGCAGTTAAAACAAAAGATCCAAGAATGGGTGTGGCCACAAATTTGAAACCCATCAAAAAAAAAAGTGTGACTACCAGTCCATGTAGAAACAAAGACTGCACTCCACCCTAAGAACCAAGAACTCCTGAGGAGGAGAGGCTAACCCTGGCTGACACCTGGGCAGACATTTAACAGGCAGTATCTGTTGTTGGTTGCTTTTGCTCTTTGTCCTTTGGCTCTTTGGGGGACCTGCCACCCAGCTCCCAAATAAATCACACATGAAGCTTATTCTTAATTATAAATGATCAGCCTTAGCTTGGCTTGTTTCTTGCCAGCTTTTCTTACCTTTATATTTTCTTTTGCCTCTGGACTTATACCTTTCTCTTATGTGATTTTTTTTGTGCACCCCAATAAAGCTTATCTGAGGATCAGAGGAAAAAGCCAGACACTTAGTAAATATAGAAGTCAGGCAATGGTAGCACACACCTTTAATCTTAGTATTCCAGGGGCAGAGATCCATCCGTATCTCTGTGAGTTCAAAACCATATTGGGAACAGAGCCAGGCATGGTGGCACATGCCTTTATTCCCAGCACTAGTTAACCATAAAGGTCTGGAGGTCTCTACAGACAGACAGGAAGTGACAGAACTTGGCAGAAAGAGGAAGTGATGTAGCTGGATGGGAGGAAGTGAGATGGCATAAACAGAAAGTCATAAAGGCGTGAGTATACAGGAAGTAGGTCTCTTTGGAAAGCTGAGGAGTTGGTGAGGTGAGGTTGGCTGTGGCTTGTCCTATTCCTGATCTCTCGGCTTTCATCCCAATATCTGGCTTCAGGTTTTTACTAATAAGACTGTTTAGCAATTCATCTTATATTCTTACTTCTGTATTTCTTATTTTCATTTTTACTCATGGCTAGCATGTGGATGGCCCCTAGCATCCTCCTCTCCTTGTTCTCTTCTTCCTTCTTCCTTTCCTCCCAGATTTCTCTCCTTATTTATTCTCTCTGCCTGCTGGCCCCTCCTATCCCTTCTCCTGCCTTTCTATTGGCCAATCAGCTCTTTATTAGACGAATCAGGTTTTTTAGACAGGCAAAGTACCACAGCTTCACAGAGTTAAACAAATGTAACATAAAAGAATGCAACAGGGGCTGGAGAGATGGCTCAGAGGTTAAGAGCACTGGCTGTTCTTCCAGAGGTCCTGAGTTCAATTCCCAGCAACCACATGGTGGCTCACAACCATCTGTAATGAGATCTGGCGCCCTCTTCTGGTCTGCATGTATACATGCAGGCAGATCACTGTATACATAATGAATAAATAAATCTTAAAAAAAAAAAGAATGCAACACATCTTTGCATCATTAAAGCAAATGTTCCACAGTATAAACAAATGTAACACATCTTAAAATAATATTCTACAAGTATCCTGGACCAATCTGTTCTGAATACACAAACAGCACACTTCTTACAGTACAATTTGCTGCCTAAGACATTTCAGGGGGAGGAATGACCTGATACCTGTTCTTTAAGGAACACATATTGGTTAATGCTAAAGTTCTTTAAATTTTGCTTCTCTGTCCCTTTGGCTTTATGTTTATAAATCTTATCATTTCTCAATTGTTTTTGTTTTCACTTTTATATGCTCAATTACATTTTATGATCAGTCCATGTGTTTCTACATCTATTTCCCTATTTCTCTTTCTACAATACATATACTTTTCTTCTCATTCCCACCTCCATTTTATTTTGTTTTATCCATCATACTTCTTCTTTTTGCTTCTAAGCCATACATTTTTAAAATAACATTAATAATCTTTAAATCTCACTTATCCCAACATCTCAACTCTCTTTCCCTACTTTGACCTCCTCTGCCATTTCTCTGTGGCTCTAACACTAATTGCTAGTTTCACTAAGCTTAATTTTTCCCATTCCTACCTTTAACAATGAATATTATACTTCACACCAATGGCCTTTCTCTCTTCATTCCCCCAAATTTCTTGGAGTTGGTGGAATGATTATCTTTACTTGACTACTATGAACCTACTCATCAGTTGCAGTTGCTGCTGTGGTCTGTACTGTACTCTCACGGTGATGCTGGAGATTGTAATTGGGGCTTTGAGCACATAGGCTATGTTTTGAGTTACTGAGCTACACACCTAGGCCAGTGGGAAAGAATTACACCTCAACCCTATTACAACTTAGTCTCACTTGAATATTATAAAAGCTTCAACTGGAAACAAAATGAGATTTAAAAGAGTCTAGGACTGACCTAGCCTCAAATTCATAAGTCCTAATTCAGAAACATAAGAAGCCAAAGCATCATGATTCCTCCAAAAATTAACAGTTCTACAGTAATTAATCCAATAAGAGTGAGTTAATTGAAATTCTAGAAAAATGATTTTAAAGTTGTGTAAGAACATAGTACTAATCTTAAAAGGTCTTATTAAATAATAAAAAAAACATGGAAGCCAGATATTGTGGTGAATGCTGAAAGATCAGAACAAGCCACAGATAACCTCACCTTGCCAACTTCTCAGCTGATCCTGTTTCCATGAATCCTCAGACTGGAAGCCTCTGAGTCCTCTCCTCACCCAGATGGATTTCAGCTGAACGGCTGCTAAAAGCCTAAAAGCTTAAAAAGCTTCTAGTTCCTAGTCCTCACACCTTGTTTACCTTTCTATTTCCTGCTATCACTTCCTGGGCTTAAGGGCATGTGTCTTTCCCATGAGAGACATGAGATCTCAAGTGCTGGGATTAAAGGTGTGCATCACCATGCCTGGCTGTTTCCAGTGTGACCTTAAACTCACAGAGATCTGGATGGATCTCTGCCTGTGGAATGCTAGAATTAAAGGAGTGTGCTACCATTGCTTAACCTCTATGTTTAATATAGTGACTGTTCTGTTCTCTAACTCCCAGACAAGTTTATTGGGGTGCACAATATACCAACCACATAAGAACAATAAGAAAATCAAAGAGAGCATAAGCTCCTGAAGTAATTCATAGAAAATAAACAGCTGAATGAAATAGGGACACCAATATAGGAAATGAAAAAACAATTCAATGAGGAGAAAAAATACTGAAAAAGTTATGTTGAAATATTAGGACTGAAAAGCTCAAAAAAGTCAGATAAAATGCTCAGTGAAAAGCTAATACTAACAGAATAGATGAAATGAGACAGAATGTCAGGATTTGAAAACAAGGTAGATGAATTAGAACATTCAGATATTAGGAAAGATAAAGTAATAATAAAGTTTGAGCAGAACATATGAGATGCTACAAACACCAAAAGACCAGTGTTATGAATCATGAGTATAAAAGAAGAACTACAATGTAAAATAACAAAAACATAGCAGAAAAAACAAATGGAGAGATAGCCATTGGGAAAAAGAAGGCATTGTAATGTCAGACAGACAAAAAAAGTCAGCTCCAACTAATATAGTTAAAATACTAACTAAACAGAGCAAAAAGAATGAAGCTTCAAGAAAGGCACCAAGTCACATAGAAAGGCAAACCCATTCCAGGAGAATTCTCAATAGAAGTATCAATTCCAGGATACCATAAAGTGGTATATTCTGAGATCTCAAAGACAATGATTGCCAACCCAAATCACAGGACAGAGAAAGCTATCCTTCAAAAGTGACAAAGAAAGAACCTTTCCAAGATAAATGCAAACTGGAATAATTCATGACCACAGGAAAGAACAAACTGCATAAGAAGAGCAAGGAAGCAATAAGGATTAGGAAAATGCTACGTATTAACACACACACACACACACACACACACACACACACACACACACACACACACACACTAGCAAAATGGCAGAAACTAATACATACCTTTCAACAACTACTCAATGTTAATGTTCTTAATTTTCCAATTAAAAAAAAAAAACCATAAATGGGCAGGCTAGATTGGAAAACAGAAACGATCTATTTGTTTTCTGTAAGCGGCGCGCAGAGCAAATGGAATGAAGAAGCAAGCAGGGATTCTTACTTGAATATCGGAGAAAGCAAGGGGCGGAGCTGCACCTCCTGGGTAGAGGGCTAGTCTAGCATACATAGAACCCTTGGTCCAGTCTATAACACTGCCAAAAAAAAAAAAAAAAAAAAAAAAAGATAGGGGGAGGATGACTGGAGAGATGTCTCGGGGGATAAGACTACTTGATGCATAAGCATGAGCACCTGAGTTTGGATCTCAACATCCACATAAAAAGCTTGGCATGGCCACGTGAAAACCTGTAACCCCAGTCCTATGAGGCACAAGACACAGGAGGATTGTTTGGCTACCAGCCTAGCACCAGATACAGTGAAAGACTGTGTCTCAAAGAAATAGTGGAGACTGAAGGGTAAGATACCCAGTCTCCTTCTTTGACTTCAGTGAACATGTATAGGCATTCCCCCACGTGTCTCTACAACACACACACACACACACACACACACACACACACACACACACACACACACACACACATGCTTATGGTTACACATGCTTTTAATCTCAATACTGGAAAGGGAGAATTAGGTGGATGTTTGGGGGTCATTGGCCAGCCAAACTAGCTTAATCATTGAGTTCCAAGTTACATGAGAGATTGTCTCAAAATATTAGATGAACAGAACCTTACAAGCAACTCTCAAGATTGACCTTTAGCCTTCACATGCATGTGTCACACATGTGAAAGTGCACATTCAAACACACACACACATAAATAAACCTATTACTATGTACAACAAATAAACAATAATATAAATATATGAAAATGAATTATTGTAAATAATTTTAAAAATGAATTAATGTAAAAACATCAACATATATTATATATCCAAAATATATAACTCACAAGTTATATACCAAACAACGACATAATCCAAGCAATAAATAAGCAAATTAACTGAATACATATTTCTCAAAAGAAATATAAATGTCTAATAAGTACACAGAAAAAATTTCAATGTCCCAACCATCAAGAAAATGTACATCAAACCTATAAGATTCCAGCCCCCAATCAGAA
The DNA here is from genome assembly GCF_049852395.1 of Peromyscus maniculatus bairdii. Taxonomy (NCBI): domain Eukaryota; kingdom Metazoa; phylum Chordata; class Mammalia; order Rodentia; family Cricetidae; genus Peromyscus; species Peromyscus maniculatus. Next base: position 48,406,694 of record NC_134853.1, on the reverse strand, counting down.
TGGCTATCATCAAGAAAATTAAGAAGTAAAAACAACAAATGCTTGCCTGCATGTGGGTGGGAAAAATAATTCTTACTCATTATTGATGCACCCAGACTAGCCATTTAACTGTTGTTTAGGTTCCCTATAGAGTTAAATACCATATGATCCAGGTATGCCATCCCTGGACATGGACCAGAAAGTCTCTCCATCAGCATGTAAAGTATTTACCCACATATACAATCCATATTTATTCCTGTACCATTCATAGTAGCCAAGTCTAGAGAATCAGTCTAGGTGCCCATTAATGGATGAATGCATTAAGAAAATGGCAGAACATATATACAATAGTGTATTTAGTCATTAAGAGGAATAAGACCAGATTATTTGGGGAAATGGGTGAAACTGCAGAAGTATCATGCTAAACCAAAGACAGATTCAGAAAGACAAATCTTGTCTGTCTACTTTCTCTCACATATGGAATCCTGATAGAAGGAAGACATGAGAGCCAAAGGCAGCTGTGAGGGAAGAGGAAGACACTAGAGGTTCCAGAGAGTGGGACCAAAAAATGTCTTGACTGTGAAAGGGAGGGAAGTACATTGTGTGCCTATATTACAGAGTCACAATGAAACACTGTTTTGAACAGTTAATGTATGCTAGGAAGGAAATTACCATCCCCCAGATCAGCTAGAGTCACGTGGTCTCTATCTGCCACCAGATTCTCAAAGTATTTGTGGACTAGAAATTTACCTTTTAGATACTCTTTCAGGTTTTTTTCCCCATAAATAATGATGTAAACAAACCTCCCAGTAACAACAGTATTTTAGTAATTTGCATATTTTAGAGCTAGTTAGGTTGAATTGAATATTAAAATCGAAAACAAGAGGAATATCACATTCTACTACTTAATCTCCCATCCATTTTAATAAGGTGGCATATGAATAAAGAAACGTTAAAATTCCATGGATCTGCCACAATTCTAAAAAAAAAAATAATGAGTCAAAACTCAATAAAAATGGGAGAACAATGTGCCTTGTTAACAAAACATCAATAAATCAGCCTTAGAATGAGGACTTTACAGTGACAGTGGCTTTCGTAAGCTTGGGGGCAACTTCCTTATGTAACAGATGAAGAGACTGTGACTCCAAGTTAAATGAAGGCCAAAAATCAATAGAGCACTGTCTGTACCACCATTTCTCCTGCTGCTTTACTGCTACATCATAATGACCCAGCAACATGTCTAGTGGTTTATCTGATTTATTATGTCCCTCAGAATTCAGTGACAACCGTATTTGGGAAAATGCTTTTAATTTTTTTTACAGCATGTAAGTAACAAAGGTCCTTCTAAACATTTTGAGCTTAAACCAATGTAATTAGTGGTACATTTCTTGGAAGAGCACATCAATTGGTTATTCAGTACCAAATGGTCATCCCTAAAAAGATACATACAAGTATCATTATACAGACTGAGCAAGTTGCAGCTATGGGTTCAGGAATACACACACACACACACACACACACACACACACACACACACACACATACACACACACATACACACACACACCACCACCACCACTAACAACAACAACAACAATTAATAAAAAACAGGGCCATGAATTTGAAAGAGAGAAAAGCAAAACAGAGTATATGGAAAGATTTGAAGGGATGAAAAGAAGGGAGGAAATAATATAATTATATTAATCTCAAACAATTTAAGACATTTTTAAAAATCAAAATATTATTTCCTTTCCTGTTGACATATTTTGAGTACTTGGAGTGAGATGCAGTATTCACAGTGCACCGTGCTGTGTGAATATGTGTCACTGTGATTGAGTTAAAAAAGAAGCTGACTGGCCAATAGCTGGACAGGGAGAGGTTAAGCAGGACTTGCAGAAAAAAAGAGTGCGAGGAAGAAGAGCAGGAGTCTGGGAGAATTGCAAGGAGAGGTGAGGAGAAGGTGATAATCTGCCGTACTGAGAAAAGGTATTGAGCCACATGGCAGAGCACAGATAAGAAATAAGGGTTAATTTAAAATCTGTTAGCTAGTAACAAGCCTGGGATATTGGCCAAGCATTTAGAATTAATAAGTCTCTGAATGGTTGAGAGTGGCTGCCAAGGTGCAGAGAAACTCCACCTACATTGTGTTACCTGCTTGTTCTTGTTCAGAAGTACAGGCTCCAAAAGGTTTTGAATGCCATTTATACTGATTCCCTACAGAAAGAGGAACTTACTATCTAATGACTGGTTTGACCACATTATCTTGGGCCAATAGAATGCAAAGAGACTTGATAACCAGTGTATCCATTTAGAGGCTTTTCTGATTCATTCCTGTTGTCCCCAGTGCTCTGCCACCTCAGGGCCAAATTTTCGGTAGAATCTTTGATTCAGGCTAGGTCCCAGGTGATATGAATGTGAACTTGGAGTCCTGTCTGCACAGTAGCTCCAGCAACACAGGACAGGCATGGTACACCCATGAAAAAGACATTCTGGTTAAGACCACTGGGATTTTAGATTTGCTACTCAATGTAGCAAATGTCTAATGAAACCTATGTGTAAATGGGCCTAAGTCTAACTCTGAACCAAAGACCTAGTGTCATTGTGGAAAGCTATCAAAGTAAAAACAATAAAATCCAAGACAAGGAATCTTTCTTATAAAAACGTGTAAATATCAATGTGCCTACAAATGCAGTAGTGATAGAATGTTTTTTTTTATGTAGCGTAGAACATGATACATATTTGAATTATCGTCATTTGTGTTTAGAAATAGGAGTAATGAATCTATATGACAATCCATAATGTAAAATTATACCAACATTTAGAAAGGAAATGTCACAATTTATCTCGGGATATAATTTTCAAAGTCAATGAAAATTTTCAAACAATGGAAATATGGGGGCTTTTACAAAAAGTTACAAGCCCACAAACATACACTGCTTTGCCAATTTACATGATTCATGTTAGGTTTACATCAGCAAAAATAATTTGCCTTTCCTTACAGTTTTCAAAGCATCTCTTCGAGAGTCTGCATTTGCTTCAGATAATTACTGAACATGTTTAAGAAAGTTTTCTTTTTCTTTTTTCTTCAATATATCCAATGGCAAAGGATTCCATAGGTTTTGAAGGGCCACTTGACTACCAATCATTCCACCACTTGAGCAAAGCTGTCTGTCTTATTATGACTTTTCCCAGAAATTATGAGATGAATGTTTAAGAACTTCATCAGCTGTGGTGACCTGGAGCCAGTTAACATCAGCTCAGGAGAGCAAAGGCTGTGATCTCATCATGCCTCAGCATTAAGTGACTTCATCAAAGACGGCTTCCAATCAGCCATGAGAGTGTTTGCATAACAAAAATTGGCAAGCCTACATGTCCGGGCTTCTTTTCTACTGTAAAGTGTTGGTTAACATTCATTGGTGAGAATCCTGGCTTGAGAAATTCGCTGTCTGTATTAGCTACTTTTCCTGTTGCTGTGATGAAATACACTGACAAAAGCAGTTAAAGAAAAGAGTTTCTTTTGGCTCAGATTTTGAAGGTACAGTTCATCATAATGGGGGTGTCATAGTGACAGGAATGGGAGGAAGATGGTCACAATACTTCTAGTCAGGAAGCAGAGGGGGATAGATGCTTGCAATCAGTCCACTTTCACTTTATCCGTCTCTTTCATTTGTTTGTTTGTTTAAGATATTGTCACACTATGTGGTCCAGGCTTGCCTCAAACTCACAAAGACCCATGTGCCTCTGCTTTCTAGATCCTGGGATTAAAAAACTGCACCACCAGAACCACTTTGCTTCCCCCTTTCTATGGAGCCTAGGTCCCCTGGATGTTGTACCTCTCCCATTCAGAATGAGTTTTCTCACTTCAATTAACCTAGTGACAAGCATGCCCAGAAGTATCCTGGGTGAGTTTAGAGTCCACCAAGCTAATTCTAATAACCACCACAACTCTAGCCTAGTTCTTCAATGAGCTCTGCTCACTTCTGAAACCTTATGAGCTGAGTCTTCGTGGTCCATCTTTCTCTAAGCACTCCTATCCTCCAAGCTCCCACCATGATGGTCCATTAAGCTCTGCTTGCAAGTCTCTAGTGCTTTTGTAGTTCACAGCTGTCCCACAAGCCAAAGGCCTAAAATCCACATAGTAAGACTTATTATGGCACTGGTCCCATGTCCAGAAGCACAATCTGTATTAGTCATGGTTCTCTAGAAGAACAGAACGAATAGAATTGCTGCAAAGGGAATATTAAACAGAGGATTTGTTAGGTTAGTTACAAGTTGTGGGCTGGGTATTCCAATAATAGCCATCTGCATGCTTGAGAGACAGAGAACCTGCTATCTGCTCAGCTCACAAGGCTGGATGCCTCAGTAGTTCCAATATGATGATGAAGGTTGTCCCTGCAAACATCAGCTTGCAGCAAAATTATCAGTGAAGAGACAAAAAGGAAAAATCAGTTCAGCCCAACTTAGTCAGCTAGGCTGGATCAAATGTCTGGAGTCTGATGCCAGGAAGCTTATTGTAAGCATAAGCACAGTACAATTTGAAGAATAGTTTCCTGGTGTAATACAATCAATCCCCTGTGTGCAAGAATGCATAATTACATTGAAATTCAACTCAAAGTGCATGTCATTTCTTCCAAGAAGATGGGTTTTAGAGACAGACTACACATATAAGTTTAAACACCTAGAGAAAGATCTGGCATGGTCTTGGTCATATAGATAGCATGGAGGTCATTTGGGCTATTAGCCACCTCTAGTTTTTGTGTGAGAGCTTGGGACAGCCCCTGGCTATACAAATAATGTAAAGGTCATCTAGATAATCGAGTATCTCTGGTTATGGTTGTGGGATCTTGATATAGCCTGGCCCTTTAGGTAATGTAGATGACCAGGCTCTTAATTACCTCCGATTCCTAGCTTTCTGGGTTATACATCTTTTCTATGTAAAGATAACTCCCCAGATCCTTAATATCTCTGGACTTCTGGTCCAGATAAGAGCTTCCATCCTGCCCCGGAGTTCCCATTTGGACAAGAGAGAGAGACTTCCTGAATCTGTCAGCTCTTTCTGAACAAAGTACACTGATAAGACCAAGAAGGAACCACAAGGAGATGGGCAGACGTCAAGGCAGAAGTACATAGAACAAAATAAAAAGCAACACAGCATCACCAGAACCTAGCCCACCTCCAACATCTAGACCTGAAAATCAAAAATTGGAAGAAGTAGAAGAAAATAGCCTTATGAGTAACATCATGAAGAAGGTAGAGGCTTGTGTAGAGGAAAAGACAAAAAAAAAATGGGAAGAACACTGTAAACAACTAGAGGAAAGGGCAAACAAATTAGAAGAAAACAATAAAGTCCTGCAAGGAAACAATAAAGTCCTGGAAAAAAAAACATTAAAGTCCTGGAAGAAAACAATAAAGTACTGGAAGAAAATCATGAAAAAGCAATGAAACAAATAAAGGAAACAGTCCAAGACCTGAAAAGGGAAATTGAAAAAATAAAGAAGACACAAACAGAGGGAATGCTGGAAATAGAAAACCTGAGTAAAACATCGGGAACTTCAGATGCAAGTATAACCAACAGAATGCAAGAGATGGAAGAGAGGATCTCTGGCATTGAAGATACAGTAGAAGAAATAGTTTCATCAGTCGAAGGAAACACTAAAGCCAACAAAGTCATGAACCAAAATGTCCAAGAAATTTGGGACACCATGAAAAGACCAAACCTATGAATTATAGGGATAGAAGAAGGTGAAGAATACCAACTCAAAGGCACAGAAAATATATTCAACAAAATTATAGAAGAAAACTTTCCCAACTTAAAGAAGGAAATGCCTATGAAGATACAAGAAGCTTATAGAACACCAAACAGATTAGACCCCCCCAAAAATTCCCCTCGACATATAATAATTAAACAACTAAATGTACAGAATAAAGAAAGAATATTAAGAGCAGCAAAGGAAAAAGGCCAAGTGACCTATAAAGGTAAACCCATCAGAATAACACCTGATTTCTCAATGGAGACTTTGAAAGCCAAAAGGAACTGGACAGATGTAATGCAGACACTAAGAGACCATGGATGTCAGCCCAGACTAACATACCCAGCAAAACTTTCAATCATCATAGATGGAAGGAACAAGACATTCAAATACAAAGCCAGATTTAAACAATACCTATCCACAAACCCAGCCCTACAGAAAGCACTAGAAGGAAAATTCCAACCGAAGGAAGTCACATACACACTTGAAAACAAGGGCAGTAGATAAAGCCACAACAGTAAACTCCAAAGAAGAGAAGTACACACACACTACCACCAAAAATAACAGGGATGAACAATCACTGGTCATTAATATCCCTTAATATCAACAGACTTAATTCACCTATAAAAAGTCATAGGCTTACAGAATGTATATGAAAGCAAGACCCATCTTTCTGCTGCATACAAGAAACACATCTCAAATTCAAAGACAGACACTACCTAAAAATAAAAGGCTGGAAAAAGACTTTCCAATCAAATGGTCTTAGAGAAACAAGCAGGTGTAGCCATCCTGATATCCAACAAAAAAACTTCAAACTAAAATCAATCAAAAGAGATCAAGAAGGGTATTACATCCTCATCACAGGAAAGATCCACCAAGATGAAGTTTCAATTCTGAACATTTATGCCCCAAACACAAGGGCACCCACATATGTAAAAGAAACATTACTAAAACTTAAACCACATATAAACCCCCACACATTAATAGTGGGAGATCTCAACATCCCACTTTCACCACTGGACAGATCCCCCAAATCGAAACTTAACAAAGAAATAAAGGACTTAACTGATGTCAGGACCCAATTGAACCTAATAGATATCTACAGAACATTCCATCCAAACAAGAAAGAATATACCTTCTTCTCAGCACCTCATGGAACTTTCTCTAAAATCTACCACATACTTGGCCACAAAGCAAATCTCAACAGATACAAAACAATTGGAATAACCTCCTGTGTTCTATCAGACCACCATGGTATAAAGTTAGATTTCAACAACAACAAAAAATACAGAAAACCTACAATCTCATGGAAACTGAATAATGCTCAACTGAATCACCAATGGGTTAAGGAAGAAATAAAGAAAGAAATTAAAGACTTCCTAGAGATCAACGAAAATGAAGACACCACATACCCAAACTTATGGGACACTATGAAAGTAGTGCAAAGAGGGAAATTCATAGCACTAAATGCCCACATAAAGAAGTTGGAGAAATCCCACACTAGTGACTTAACAGCACACCTGAAAGCTCTAGAACAAGAAGAAGCAAAGTCTCCCACGAAGAATAGACGCCAGGAAATTATCAAAGTAAGAGGTGAAATTAATAAATTAGAAACTAAGAGAATAATACAAAAAATTAATGAAACAAAGAGTTGGTTCTTTGAGAAAATCAACAAGATAGACAAGCCCTTATCCAAACTAACCAAAAGACAGAAAGAGAGAAACCAAATCAACAAAATCAGAACTGAAAAGGGGGATATAACAACAGACATTGAGGAAATCCAGAGAATTATAAGGTCATATTTCAAAAACATCTACTCCACAAAACTGGAAAACCTAAAACAAATGGACATTTTTCTGGATAGGTACCACATACCTAAGTTAAATCAAGACCAGATAAACTATTTAAACAGTCCAATAACCCCTAAGGAAATAGAAACAGTCATTAAAAGTCTCCCAACCAAAAAAAGCCCAGGACCAGATGGTTTCAGCGCAGAATTCTACCAGATCTTCAAAGAAGAGTTAATACCAATACTCTCTAAATTGTTCCACATAATAGAAACAGAAGGAACATTACCAAACTCCTTCCATGAGGCTACAATTACCCTGATTCCTAAACTGAACAAGGATGCAACAAAGAAAGAGAACTACAGACCGATCTCCCTCATGAACATTGATGAAAAAATACTCAATAAAATACTGGCAAACAGACTCCAAGAACACATCAGAACAATTATCCACCATGATCAAGTAGGCTTCATCCCAGGGATGCAAGGGTGGTTCAACATACAAAAGTCAGTCAATGTAATACACCATATAAACAAACTCAAAGAAAAAAACCACATGATCATCTCACTAGATGAGGAAAAGGCATTTGACAAAATCCAACATCCCTTCATGATAAAAGTCTTGGAGCGATCAGGAATACAGGGAACATACCTAAACATAATAAAGGCAATTTACAGCATGCCAACAGCCAACATCAAATTAAATGGAGAGAAACTCAAAGCAATTCCACTAAAATCAGGAACGAGGCAAGGCTGTCCACTCTCCCCATACTTATTCAATATAGTACGTGAAGTTCTAGCCAGAGCAATAAGACAACATAAGGAGATTAAGGGGATACAAATTGGAAAGGAAAAAGTCAAGCTTTCCCTATTTGCAGATGACATGATAGTATACTTGAGTGACCCCCAAAGATTCCACCCAGGAACTGATAAAGCTCATAAACACCTTCAGCAACATAGCAGGATACAAGATCAACTCAAAAAAATCAGTAGCCCTCCTATATACAATGGACAAAGAAGCTGAGAAGGCAATTAGAGATACATCACCCTTTACAATAGCCACAAATGACATAAAATACCTTGGGGTAACACAAACCAAGCAAGTGAAGGACCTATATGACAAGAACTTTAAGTCCCTGAAAAAAGAAATTGAAGAAGATGTCACAAAATGGAAAGATCTCCCATGCTCATGGATAGGCAGGGTTAACATAGTAAAAATGGCAATCTTACCAAAAGCAATCTACAGATTCAATGCAATCCCCATCAAAATACCAACACAATTCTTCACAGACCTGGAAAGAATAATACTCAACTTCATATGGAAAAACAAAAAACCCAGGATAGCCAAAAGAATCCTGTACAATAAAACAACCTCTGGAAGCATCACAACCCCTGACTTCAAGCTCTACTATAGAGCTACAGTCAAAAACAGCTTGGTATTGGCATAAAAACTGACATGTGGACCAATGGAATCGAATTGAAGACCCTGACATTAACCCACACACCTATGAACATATAATTTTTGACAAAGAAGCCAAAAGGGTACAATGGAAAAAAGAAAGCATCTTCAACAAATGGTGCTGGCATAACTGGATATCAACATGTAGAAGGCTGCAAATAGATCCATATCTGTCACCGTGCACAAAACCTAAGTCCAAGTGGATCAAGGACCTCAACATAAATCCAGCCACTCTGAACCTGCTAATAGAGAAAGTAGGAAGGAATCTTGAATGTATTGGCATAGGAGATCACTTCCTAAAAATAACACCAGTAGCACAGACACTGAGAGAAACAATCAATCAATGGGACCTCTTGAAACTGAGAAGCTTTTGTAGAGCAAAGGATACGGTCAACAAGGCAAAGCAACAGCCTACAGAATGGGAAAAGGTCTTCACCAACCCCACATCTGACAGAGGACTGATATCCAGAATATATAAGGAACTCAAGAAATTAGACATCAAAACGACCAACAGTCCAATTGAGAAATGGGCTTTAGAACTAAACAGAGAATTCTCAACAGAGGAAACTCAAATGGCTGAAAGACATTTAAGGAATTGCTCAACATCCCTAATCATCAGGGAAATGCAAATCAAAACAACTCTGAGATACCACTTTACGCCTGTCAGAGTGGCTAAGATCAAAAACACTGAAGACACCTTATGCTGGAGAGGATGTGGAGCTAGGGGAACTCTCTTCCACTGCTGGTGGGAATGCAAGCTTGTACAACCACTTTGGAAATCAATATGGCGCTTTCTTAGAAAATTGGGAATCAATCTCCCCCAAGATCCAGCTATACCACTCCTGGGCATATACCCAAGAAATGCTCAATCATACCACAAGAGCACTTGCTCAGCTATGTTCATATCAGCATTGTTTGTAATAGCCAAAACCTGGAAACAACCTAGATGCCCTTCAACTGAAGAATGGATAAATAAATTGTGGCACATATACACAATGGAATACTACTCAGCAGAGAAAAACAATGACATCATGAGGTTTGCAGGCAAATGGATGGATCTAGAAAAAATCATCCTGAGTGAGGTAACCCAGACTCAGAAAGACAAATATGGTATGTACTCACTCATAGGAGGATGCTAGATGTGGAACAAGGATGACTGGACTGCTACTCACATCACCAGTGAGGCTACCTGGAAAATGGGACCCCAAGAAAGACACAGAGAAATGGATGAGATCTACATGAACAGCCTGGACATGAGTGGAAGCAATGAAGGGCGAGGGTCAAGGGAAAGAGAGTGGAAGATCCTAGCTGGATCAAGAAAAGAGATGGAGAGCAAAGAATAGGAGACCATGGTAAATGAAGACCACATGAGAAAAGGGAGAAACAAAGAGCTAAAGAGGCCCACAGAAATCCACAAAGATACCCCCACAAAAGACTGCTGGCAATGGTCGAGAGACAGTCGGGACTGACCTACTCTGGTGATGGGATGGCCCAACACCCTAATAGTTGTGCCATAAACCCCATTCAAGGACTGAGGAATCTGGGTGCAGACATCTATGGCTAGACCCTGGGTGGAGCGCTGGGAGTCTAATTAGTGCGAAAGAGGAGGGTTTATATGAGCAAGAATTCTTGAAACCAATGTTGGATAAAGCACAGGGACAAATAACCAAATGAATGGAAACACATGAACTATGAACCAAAGGCTGAGGGGCCCCCAACTGGATCAGGCCCTCTGAATAGGTGAGGCAGTCGATTGGCTTGATCTGTTTGGAAGGCATCTAAGCAGTGGTACCAGGTCCTGGGCTCATTGCATGAGTTAGCTGTTTGAAACCTGGGACTTATACAGGGACGCTTGGCTCAATCTGGGAGGAGGGGACTGGACCTGCCTGGACTGAGTCTATCAGGTCGGTCTCAGTCCTCGGGGGAGACCTTGATCTGGAGGAGGTGAGAATGGGGGAGTGGGCTGGGGGGAAGGGGAGGGGGGCAGGAAGGGAGAGAACAAGGGAATCTGTGGCTATTATGTAGAACTGAATAGTATTGTAAAATAAAAATAAATAAATAAATAAATAAAATTTAAAAAAAAAGAATATTATGCCAGTTCTTGGGCCTGTGTTGCATGTAATTGGATCTGGGACTTGTAAGTATTCTAGAGAAAATGCCGCAGAAACAACCTCCCAGGCAAAAAGATCTAACAAAACAAACACTCGTTTACTAGAGAGACTTGAACTAGTTGCATACGCATAAACATTTGTGACTACACATAAATGTGTCTGTCTGAGAAGAAACTATTGACAGATAATACAGAAGTCCCTTTAGACATTCCCAACTATCATTTGGTCTAAGATATCAAAAGTAAAATCTAATACATGGATAAAAATTAAATTTAGTTATTGAGTCAAAGTAGAAAGCATCATACTGACTGGGCTGTTTTGTTTGTTTTTGCTGTAGACCCTGGAACCCACAGCCTAGAGATACATTGCAAGAATAATGTCACTATGGTTTTAATCTACTTTTAGGTCTTAAGTGATATGTAAAATATTTTCATTGGTGATAACAAAGCATAGTCTTTGGTAGATTTGTTTAAAAGTTACTGTAGTAAATACTTATTACTATTTAGTACTACTCAGTGACATTTTCCAAATTATGTTCTGAAACACTAAAGTCTCCAGATATTAGCAGATAGTCTACGGGATCCTGGGAAACATTAGAAACTTTACAGCAGCTCACCACCAGAGTCTCCACTGGCTTCTCAAGGCCCTGAAGCTCAGTTATCAAGACACCAACTTAACTTCAACCAATACTTATTTCCCTAGATCTTTGCCTTGGCACACACTGATTCTGAAAAATTCTCAGTGGACTGTTATCTATACCATGTTCTGCTCCCCCAAGCTGTGCCTGGCACAAAACCATCAATATGCAGACCAAACAGATGTACAATTGGTTTAGTTCATGACATTCATTTCATCCCAGCTCACCATAGTTTGCACATGAATAAGAATTTTGGAATAACAACATAACTAATTATGAGATTTGTTTCTACAAAAACCAAATTCATGATACTTAAAAAAATATTATTTTTTATTTTACGTGCGTAAATGTTCACCTACATGTATGTATGTTCACCACTGCTTGGTGCCCATGGAGGCCAAAAGAAGGCATCACATTCTCTGGAATTGGAGTTACAAATGTTTTTGAGCTGTTGTGTGAGTGCTGGGAACTGAACTCAATTCCTCTGTAGAAGCAGCAAGTACTCTTAACAGCTGCGCCATCTCTCCAAGCCCCATCATGATACATTTTTTAAAGGAAAAGAGGACAATATTGTATCAAACTTTAGTTAAGGTTAACAAACCACACAAAATTTTAGTCACAAAGAAGGTGCAAAGAAGTGCCCTGAAAACTAGTTTAAAGTTTACTTAATGGCAAACACAGATAATGAGAGTTTAAATTGCATCCATGCAAATGACGCCACTTCATGGTCTGAGGTTATCCTCTTCGAGATGAGCATTTCTAAAAAAATTTCCACCACTGACTCCTTTGTACCTCATAAATGTCCACATCAGGAGTTCCCAAACTGTGGGACACAACCCTTTTGCCAAACGTTTATCTCCAAAATATTTACATCATGATTCAAAACAGAAGCAAAATTACAGTTATGAAGTTGCAACAAAAATAATTTTATGTTTGGGGGTCACCACAGCACGAGGAACTGTATTAAGGATAACAGCATTAGGAAGGTTGAGAACCACTGTGCTACATGAATCTCAGTATATACTGGCATATAAAGTAGGTATACCAGTCAAGTGCTTATTGATAATATGTCATAAATAAACTTATTTTAAAATTATTCTGTAAACAAAAATTTTACTATTAAGATGGAAACAAATTCTGGGTATCAATAAGATGGGTATGACTTATTTTTCCACTAAGAATTAAAATTTATCTGAATATTTGATTCTGCAGCATCTTCCACATTTCTAAGAGATGATCGATGTTTTACTTTATAATTGTCAATACTGAGAACACTGCTTCATGTAAATGTGTAGTACAAAATAGCAGGGATATGTTTCAGGTCATTTCAGACATAGTTAGAAATTCTTTTCTACTCCCAGGCTAAAATTTGTTTAATGATTTTGAATGAAACTGGTCAGCAACTCAAACAACAACTGTTAAAGTCAAACACTCATTCTGACACAATACAATTCAAAGATTACTAGTTTGGTACTTATATACTAAGAAATGACAGGACAATATTGAAGATCCTTATTCTCCATAATTACATCATTGTTTCTTTAAAGGAAGAGAATACCTATGCACAGTAAAAACACTGTTGTTCACAATATACAAGAGTCTGGAATCTGAACCAAGGTGTTCCAGGCAGTTGTTGTTCACTATGGTTAATGGACGGCACCCACAGTGCAAAGTGCACATGTGTGTTCAGAAGTAAATCTTCAGAGAGCACACACTGCAGCATCATTAAGTATTGCTAGAAACACTGCAGATTCAAAGTACATTTGATTTTGAATGAATATTTGCCATTTGCACATTCGGAAATTTTTGACAGTAGCCTAATTATGCTACCTCCCATTCAGTTTCATCTCATGACCCATGGTTGAAGAAGCTGAGGTCTTGATTATAAGGGCTGTGATACAAATCAATTAGCCCAAATCTTCCATTATATTCTGCAGTGTCCTGAATTGATCAGTTTCAAAAGTGAGCCAGGGAGACATTGATACACATTATTCCAAAACACACCTCACAATTGGAGCCACCAGACATGAACATCTTATGCAAACAAAATCCAAGACGTCTTTTAGTTACCTGCACAGAGCCTTCCCTGCATCAGAAGAAATGGGTTTTGTATATTCTACAGTCTATCACATCATAAGATGATAATGCTGTAATAATTCTCATTGTTTTCATAGTGACGTCGTCAGTCTTTACATCACTTTACAGAACACTTTGAAAAACTCCCCTTGAAAGTGTCATTTCTGACAGAAACACCATTTTTGTTTAAAAAACCGTCAAATGCAAAAACCTTATGTCCAAAATTCACATTTATAAGCAAGTGTCTTGGATATACTCTCTACTGTTCCAAGGGAAAAACCTGGCCCTTCCAATTTTTATAAGATATATAGCCATTATGATTTGTGATTAAAATAATGACCTTTGCCAGAAGGCTAGCTCTCCCAACTGTGTCATATTTGAAGCCTAGGAATATAGCAATATATAGTCAGTATGCAAATAAGGCAGTGATTGGCATTTAAGGATCACTGACAAGATTTTCAGAGCAGTTACCAAGTTATGACATATCACATCAAATGTGCCAAAAGAAAAGAAACTAAATATAATGCTGATAAATGGCTTAACAGTTTTAAAAAGTCTGCTAGCAGTAACACTCTATAATTTCAAGTAAACTAAAAGACAAACATTCATTACTAATAGATTCAGCAGCCACATGTAATTTTTACTGACTCCACTTACTTTGTTTCATTATCTCACAAATACAAGACTTTAAAAAAAATTTGTTTGTTTTCCATACATCCTGACTTCAGCTTCTGCTCTCTTCCACCCCCCCTCCCTATTGCCCAGACCCAGTCCTCCTCCATTTCCCTTCAGAAAAGAGCAGACCTCAAGGGATATCCACCAAGTAGATGTAACAAGCTAGAACAAGACTAGGCACAAACCCTCATATTAAGGCTGGACAAGGCAACCCAGTAGGAAGAAAAGGGTCCCAGGTGTAGGCAAATAGAGACACTCCCACTCCCACTGTTAAGGTTCCCACAAAAACACCAAGCTAACAAACTTAACAAATTCAGAGGACCAAGCACAGACTCATGCAGGCTCCATGACTGTCATTTCAGTTTCTGCGAGCCCCTATGAGCACTGCTTAGTTGAAGTCTGTGCGCTGTGTTCTCCTGGTATCCTCAACCTCTCTGGCTCCTATATTTTTTCCTCCTCTCTTCCAGTATGTTCTCCAAGCTCCAAGGTGAGGGTCCCAATAGAGAGCCTCCAAATTGGGCTCTCTCTTTGCATAATATTTGGCTGTGGGTCTCTGCATCTGCTCCCATCAACTGCTGGTAGTAGCCTCTTTGGTGACAGTTGACTAGGCTCTGATATATGAGTATATAAGGATATCATCAGGAATCATTTTATTGATTTTTGTTTTCTATCATATATCTATGAGCTATCCAGCCTCCAATTCCTGGTCATCTAGGCAGTGTAGGGCATGGGCTCCCTCTCATGGTGTGGGCCTTAATTATACTGGTCATTGGTTGTCCATTTCCATAAATTATGCTTCTCCATTTTCCCCGTACACCTTGCAAGTGGGATAGATTATAGGTTGCAGGTTTTGTGACTGGGTTGGTGTTCCAGTCCTACCTCTGGAAGTCTTGCTTGGTTACAGAAGATGGCCGGTTCTCCATTAGTAGGAGTCCTTGTTAGACTCATCTTCATAGAATCCTGAGAGTTTCTACTGAACCAGGTCATCCCTGACCTGCCCAAATACCCTCCAATTCCAGTTGTTTCTCAGTATTCTCTCCTTCCATCCCCCTCAGCCCACCTGATCCCATCTGCTCCCATTCCCAACCACTCCAAGTCCACCCCCAAAATCTATTCTATTTCCACTTCCCAGGGAGATCCTTGTGTCCACCTTAGAGCCCTCCTTGTTACATAGTCTTTCTGGGTCTGTGGATTATAGCATAATTATCAATCTAACAACTAATGTCCACTTATAAGTGAATACATATCATGTTTGTTTTTCTGGGTCTGGGTTACATCACTCAGGATGATTTTTCCCAGTTTCATCCATTTGTCTGCAAATTTCATAATGTCATTTTTTAAACAGCTGAGTAACACTGTATTGTGTTACCACATCTTCTTTATCTATTCTTCAGTTGAGGGACATCAAGGTAGTTTCCAGTTTCTGGCTATTATGAATAAAGCTGCTATGACTAACATAGTTGAACAAGTATTTTTGTGGTAGTATGAAGTGTCCTTTGAGGTCCCAGTTATCTGAGGAACCACAATATTGATTTCCGTAGTGGTTGTACTAGTTTGCACTCCCATTAGCAATGAAGGTGTATTCCCTTTGCTCTACATCATTGCAAGCATGAGCTGTCATTTGTGTTATTGATCTTAGCCATTCTGACAGGTGTAAGATGGAATCTCAAAAAGTTTTGATTTGCATTTCCCTGGTGCCTAAGAATGTTGAACATAAGTGTTTCTCAACCATTTTGTTTTTCTGTATTGAGAACTTTCTTTTATGATCTGTACTTCAGTTTTAAAATTGGATTATTTGTTTCCTCAATATCTAGTTTCCTGAGCTCTTTATATATTTTGGATATTAGCCCTCTATCTGATGTGAAGCTGGTGAAGATCTTTTCCCATTCTGTAGTCTCTCTTTTTGTCCTATTGATGGTGCCCTTTGTCTTTCATAAGCTTTTCAGTTTCATGAGGTCCCATTTAATAATTGTTAAT
The DNA here is from genome assembly GCF_049852395.1 of Peromyscus maniculatus bairdii. NCBI lineage: Eukaryota > Metazoa > Chordata > Mammalia > Rodentia > Cricetidae > Peromyscus > Peromyscus maniculatus. The sequence goes on along the minus strand of NC_134853.1, from coordinate 48,390,244 downwards.
CTTAGTCTCTGTACTATTGGTGTTCCATTCAGGAAGTGTCTCTTGTGCCAGTGCATTCAAGGCCATTCCCCACTTTCTCTTCTATTGGGTTAAGTGTATCTGGTTTTATGTTAAAGTCTTTGATCCGCTTGGACTTGAGTGAAGTACAGGGTGGATCTGTTTTCTTCTACATTCTGATATCCAATTAAACCATCACCATTTTTTTGAAGACGTTTTCTTTCTCTATTTTGTATTTCTGGCTCCTTTATCAAAAATCAGGTGTACACAAGTGTGTGGATTTATGTTTGGGTATTCAATTTTATTTCATTGATCGATGTGTCTGTTTTAAGTCAATACCATTCAGTTTTTATTACTATATCTCTATAGCACAGCTTGAAACCAAGGATGATAATACCACTGGAAGTGCTTTTATTCTTTTAGCTATCCTGGGTTTTTTTGTTTTTCTATATGAAGTTGAGTGTTGTTCTTCCAAGATCTGTAAAGAACTGTGTTGGAATTTTTATGTGAATTGCATGCTTTTGTTAGGATAGTCATTTTTACTATATTAATTCTACCAATCAATGAGCATGGGAGATCTTTCCATTCTCTGATATCTTCTTCAATTTTTTTTTCTTCAAAGAACTTGAAGTTTTCATAATACAAGTCTTTAACTTGCTTGGTTAGAGCTACCTCAAGACATTTTATGTTATTTGTGGCTATTGTGAAGGGTGCTGTTTCCCTGATTTCTTTCTCAGTCTGTTTGTCATTTGTATATAGGAGTGCTACTGATTTTTTTTAGTTAATCTTATATCAAGCCACTTCACTGGTGTGTATAAGCTGTAGAAATTTCCTATTAGAATTTTTGGAGTCACTTATGTATACTATCATATCATTGGCAAATAACAATACTTTGACATTCTTTTCCAATTTTAACCTTTTGATCTCCTTCAGTTGTCTTATTGTTCTAGCTAGAACTTCAAGTACTATATTGAATAGATATGGGGAGAGTGGGCAGCCTTGTCTTGTTCCTGATTTTAGATGATTTGCTTTGAGTTTCTCTCCATTTAATTTGATGTTGTCATTAGGCTTGCTGCAAATTGCCTTTATTATGCCTAGGTATGCCCTTTGTGTCTCTGATCTCTTCAAGACTTTTATTTTTATTTTTTAACTTTCTTTTTATTTATTCATTGTATCTTTTATATCATGCATCTCAATCTCATTTATCTCCCCATCCCTTCATATCTACCCTCTGCCCTTGAATGCTCCCAACAAAATACAATGAAATAAAATTTAAGAGAAGAAAAAAGAGAAAAGAAAAAAAAAGAAAGAAAAATCTCATTATGGAAGCTGTAGTGTGACACAATGAGTCACACAGTAAATCCTTTTGTCCATACATCTTCACTTGCAAGTGTTCACTGCAAAGCATCATTGGTCTGGATCCAGGCCTCTGGTTTCTGCTACACTATTGATCCTGGGCCCTCACTGGGACTCCTCTTGGATATCCTATTGTTGCCCTGCGTCACAGAGATCCTGCAGCTCTGCATCTCATAAACCTTCTTCTGGGTCTGAGTAGTTGCAGGGTTAGTCAGCTCATCAGCTCTCCCCTATCCTCACCACCAGGTTGAGCTCTCTGGAATTGCCTGGCTTGTTCACCCCTTGCAGTGATGAGCAGAGAACAGGATTGGTTCTCCTGCTTTCCTGTAGAGGGGCAGGAACAGTTTTTCTGTTCTTATGACCTCAGGGCCAGCTCTCCTAACTGCTAAAGGCAAGGGGTAGGGGACTCCCTCACCTACATCACCATCTGGCAGATGAGGGGTGAGGCTAGATCTTCCAAGTTCATGTTCTCAGTGCCAGTTCACTCCCATCCTAGTCAACAGGGTCAGCTCTACTCTGCTGCTTGTGCGAGGTGCTGGGCCCCCTTTCCCGAATGCTGAAGCTGGTAAGGGGAAGGGCCAGCTCTCCCACCTGTCACAGGAAGCAGTGGGGGGTGGGATGAGGGGGAGGAGGGCATCTTTTCCTCACCCATGCCACTTCATGGCAGAAGCGGGGGAGGGGCAGGACCTGCTCTCCCATTCTCATGCCCTCAGGGCCAGCTCACCCATCCCTCTGCAAATAGGATCAGCTCTATTGTACTGCCCAGTTGAGGTGCAGAACCCGTTTTCCAGAGTACTGCATTTGGTGAGAGGCAGAACAGTTCACAGTTCTCTCCAGTGTTGAAGCCAGTGAGGGGCAGGACCAATTCTGTTCAGCACTTTCCTCTTGCCTTTGGCAGTATCAGGAGCAACAGACATCAACACAGATCATGGCTGCAACAGGGCCATGAGCCTAGTCATGGTCTCTGGTATCAGACTAGGCACAGACATCACCATGGCCCTGGGTGTCAATCAGTCCACCTCTACTCCTCACTGCTTCTACCTCTTCACATGTGCCTCTGTCCACTGAACATGAACCATTATGTCTCTCTCTTTCCCTCCCTTCCTTCCTCCCTCCCCCCTCCCTTTCCCATAACACATCATATATTTGTGTATCATCATAGTACCCGACTGCCTAGAGTTTCCTCCTTGGTGTCTGGGTGGAGTTCCCCAGATCTGCATGTGGATCTCCTTGTTCCACTCAGTGGAAGGTCTCTGCCTGTGGGTCTGCTTGAGACACTCAGTCTTTAATCTCCAAGGCTTTTATAATGAAAGGGAGGTGCGGCGAGCTCCTTGGCCAGCAAGGAAGAACAACCACTACTCGAGGATTCTTCTCAGATCACACTTTATTGGAGCGCCTCTTGATTAAGGGAGAGCTGGAGGTGAGGGGCCCTGAGGATTAAAGTGCAGCTGCTTATATGGGGATTCAAGCAAATGGGTCAGTCTGTGATTGGATCCCGCCAGAATGCAAGCACGAGGAGCCACGGGATAGGCTGAGGACATAAAGTCAATTACCATACTCACGCATGTGCGGACCTCAGGACACGTAGTCCTAAGAACATAGCCAAATATGGAGTTGTTTACAGCTAGGCTACCAGGAAGTTGGCGCCATCTTAGAATGGCGGCTCCCTACAGGGAGGATTGGATTTTGTCAAAGGCTTTTTCAGCATCTAATGAGAGGACCGTGTGTTGTGTGTGTGTGTGTGTGTGTGTGTGTGTGTGTGTGTGTGTGTGTGTGTGTGTGTTTTCTTTCAGTTTGTTTATATGGTGGATTACCTTGATTGACTTCCTGTTGGACCATCCCTGCATCTTTGGGATGAAGCCTACTTGGTCATGGTAGATAATCTTTTTGATGTATTCTTGGACTAGGTTTCCAAGTATTTTGTTGAGTATTTTTGCATCTATGTTCATAAGGGAAATTTGTCTGTAATTTCTTTCTTTGCTGAATCTCTGTGTGGTTTGGTTATCAGCATGACTATGGCTTGATAAAATGAATTTGGCAATGTTCCTATTGTTTCTATTTTGTGGAATTACTTGAGAATTAGTATTGGAATTAGTTCTTCTTTGAAATCGGTAGAATTCTGCACTACAGCCATCTGGCCCTGGGTTTTTTTTGGTTGGGAGACTTTTATTTATTTATTTATTTTTCTTTGTAAGCATGTATTTTATATTAACAAAGGTAAGCTATTATGTTACAAAGTAGATGTCTGTATAATGCTTATTTTTCATATAATGCAAAATTTTGAAATAGTATTTTGAAAGAATTTTTGTTTACATTTTGCTATAAACACTAAAAACTTTTTATTGATTATTTGTGGATTTCATATTATGTATCCTGATCCCACCCATCACCCTGTCTCTTCACATCCTTCATCTGCCCTTGCAACCTCCTCCACAAAACAAAACAAAATTTAAAAGAACAACCAAAACCCCACCAACCACACACACATGCACCAAAAAATGTCTTGATGTGGAAGCTGTAGTGTGGCCCAGCAAGTCACAGAGTACACCTTTCAGTCCATATATTTTTACTTGTAAGTGTTCATTACAATAAGTCATTGCTCTGGCTCAAGGCCTCTGGCTTCTGCTGCTCTAATGATAATGAGCTCTCACTGGGACTCCTTTTGGATATCCTTTTGTCATCCTGTGTCATAAAAATCCCGAGGTTTTGGATCTACAGGTCCAGCCCCTTCACATGCTCCTGCAGTTTATAGATGAGGTGGATGTTGGGTGGGCCAACTCATAGCTCTGGTTCTGGCCTGGGTAATAGCTGGATTGGTCAGCATCCCACCCAGATGAGCTCTCCAGTACTGCCCTGGCTAGCTCACACAATGCAGCAGGCAGTAAGGAGTGGGCCAGTTTTCCTGCTCTCATGCCTTTGGGTCTGGCTCACCCACATTCATCCCACCAGGCAAGGTGCAGGGCCCACTCCCCTAATTGTTGTAGGGGGACTGAAAGGGGTGGGGAAAAGGGTTAGCTCTCCTGTTCTCACACCTTCCAGGCAGGATCCCCTGCACTCCTGCCAACAAGGTCAGCTCTATTGTGCTGCCCAGGTGAGGTGCAGGGCCACTCTGCCATTTGCTGCAGCTGCTGAGGGACAGTGCCATCTCTCCCACTCTCATGATCTCAGGGCCCGCTCTCCCACCTGTCACAGGTACCAAGGGGCAAGGGAGGGAGGGAAGCCTTTTCTCCCTTGCCAAGGGCACTATGTGGCAGATGAGGGGTCCGGCCAAGTCTCCCACCCAGGTTCACAAGGCCAGTCCTCCCCTCCCCCCCCCCAAATCAACAGAGTCAGCTCTAATATGATGCCCGTGCAGGTGCAGGGCCTGCTCTGGTTGAGAGACTCCTATGCAGTACTTCTATTTCCTTAGGGGTTATAAATATATTTAAATTGTTTACCTAATCTTGATTTAACTTTGGTAAATTGTATCTACTGAGAAAATTAACCATTTCTTTTAAATTTTCCAATTTTTTGGAGTACAGGTTTTTAAAGCATGACCTAATAATTCTTTGAATTTCCTTGGTGTCTATTGTTTTATCCTTTTCATTTCTCATTTTGTTAATTTGGATATCTTTTCCTATGTATTGTAGTTAGTTTGGATAAGTGTTTGTCTTGATTGTCTCAAAGGGCGAACCCTGTTTCATTGACTCTTCGTATTGCTCTGTTTATTTCTATTTTATTGACTTCAGCCCTCAGTTTTATTATTTCCTGCCATCTACTCCTCTTGGATGTGTTTGTCTCATTTTGTTATAAAGCTTTCAGATGTGCTAAGTTGCTAGTATGAGATTTCTCCATTTTCTTTATGTAGGCACTTAGTGATATGAACTTTCCTCTTAGGCTGCTTTCATTGTATCCCATGAGTTTGGGTATGTTATGCATTTATTTTCATTGAATTCTAGGAAGTCTAATATTTTTTTTTTTATTTCTTCCTTGACCCGATAATCATTCAGTCAATAGTTGTTCAGTTTCCATGAGTTTGTAGGCTTTATGTTGTTTCTGTTGTTGAAATCCAGCTTTAATCTGTGGTGGCCTGATAAGATACGGGGGTTCATTTCAATTTTCTTGTACCTGTTGAGACTTGTTTTGTGATCAAGTATATGATCAATTTGGAGAATGTTCCATGAGGTACTAAGAAGAAGATATATTCTTTTGTGTTGGGTGAAATGATCTGTAGATATCTGTTAGGTCCATTTGTTTTATAATGTCTGTTAGCTCTAATATTTCTCTGTTAGTTTTTGCCTGGATGACCTGTTGGTGAGAATGTGATATTGAAGTTTCCCACTATCAATGTGTGATTTAAACTTTAGCAATATTTCTTTTACAATTGTGGGCACCCTTGCATTTGGGGCATAGACCTTAAGAACTGAAATATCATCTTGGTGGATTTTTCCTTTGATGAGTATATAGTATCCTTACCTCTCATTTGATTGCTTTTGGATTGAAGTCTATTTTGTTAAATATTAAAATGGTTATACCAGCTTGCTTCTTAGTTCCATTTACTTGAAAAAACTTTTTCTAGCCCTTTATTCTGAGGTAATATTTATCTTTAATATTGAGATTTTTTTTTTTGTAAGCAGCAGAACGGTAGATGTTTTCACATCCATTCTGTTGGTCTCTGTCTTTTTATTGGGGAATTGAGTTCATTGACATTGAGAGGTATCAATGACCAATGTTTGTTGATACGTGTTATTTTGTCGTTGTTGTTAGTGGTGGTAGTAATGGTGGAATGTGTATCTCTGTGTGTGAATATTTGTGTGTTCTTTCTTTCTTTTGGTTTTGCTGGTGTGAGATTATGTATTTATTATGACTTCTTGGGTGAAGTTAATCTCCTTTGATCTCCTTGGGTTGGAGTTTTCCTTAGGTAGCACTGACTTTTTAGGTAGATATTGTTTAAATTTGACTTTATCATAGACTATTTTGTTTTTTCTTCTATGCTGATTGAAAGTTTTGCTGGGTATAGTAGTCTGTGCTGGCATCTGGGGGTCTCTTGGAGTCTGCAAGACATCTATTCAGACCCTTTTGGCTTTTAGAGTCTCCATCAAGACATCAGGTGTAATCTAATAAGTCTGCCTTTATATGTTACTTGCTCTTTTTCTCTTGCAGCTTTTATATATGCTTTCTTTATTCTCTATGGTTAGTGTTTTGAATATTATGTGGTGAGAGGAATTTCTTTTATGGTCCAATCTATTTGGTGTTCTGTACACTTCTTGTACCTTTATAGGCACCTCCTTCTTTAGGTTAGGAAAATTTTCTTCTATAATTTTGTTGAAATATTTTCTGGATCTTTGAACTGGTAATGTTTTTCTATTCTTATTATTCTTAGGTTTGATCTTTTCGTAGTGTTCCAGATTTCCTAGATATTTTGTGTCAGGAATTTTTTAGATTTAATGTCTTCTTTGACCAATGAATCTATTTCTCCTATTATATCTTCAATGCCCGAGATTATCTCTTCCATTTCTTGTATTCTGCTGGTGATATTTGCATCTGTAGCTCCCGTTTGCTTACCCAGATTTTTCATTTCCAGAATCCCCTCTGTTTGTGTGTGTGTGTTTTTTTAATGGTTTCAATTTTCATTTTCAGATCTTGAACAGTTTTATTCATTTCCTCCAATTGTTTGTGTCTTCCTGGATTTCTTTAAGAGATTTATTTATTTCTTCTTTAAGCACCTCAACCATCTTCATAACTTGGTTTTAAGATCACTTCCTTGTGCTTCAGCTGTGTTGGAATTTTCAGGGCTTGCTGTAGTAGGATAGCTGGTTCTGGTGGTGACATATATTGCCCTGGCTATTGTTGATTGTGCTCTTATGCTGGCATCTAGGCTTCTGGGCTTGGGGTGATTTCAGGTCTAGATGCTTATTTCTATGTTTGTCTTTGTTAGGTGAGTGTTTTATTCCTTTGTTTCCGTTTCCTCTCTGGTCTTCTTGGTTGGTGTGTCTTGTGGTTGAGCAGGTGGACCGCACTTGAGTTGGAGGCTGGACTTCAAGTAGCCAGTGTGGTCTCTAGTAGAGTTTGAGGCTGGGATATGACAATTGGGAGGGTGCAGGAGTGAGTATAGCATGGTCAGGCACTGAGAGTATGAGAGATAGGAGAGTTCAGTGGGCCAGCAGCCTACCTGGACTTCTGGTAGTCAATGTGGTCTCTGGTAAAGCAGAGAGTCTCTGCCTTAGTTGGCAACTGGGGTATGGTGATTAGGAGGGCATGGGACTGGGCATAGGCTGGGCAGATATTGAAATAGTGATAAGAGTGGGGGGGTTGACATGAGGGAAACTTACGTGGACTTTTGACAGCCTGTAGGGTTTCTCAAAATTTTTATTTCTGAGATTATATAATTACATTTCTCCTTTGCCTGTCTCCCTTCATTGCTCTTTCAAACTCATGACCTCTTTCTTTTTCATTAATTTTTACATGTATATTTGAATACACACACACACACACATACACATACACACACACACACACACACACACACACACACACACACACACACACACACACAATGTATTCCTAAATACAACCTGCTCAGTCTGTATACTGTTAACTTTTATGTATGTTCTAAGGGCTTACTTTTTGGTATTGGACAGCTAGTTGGCATCCTCTTCCTTTTGGAAGACAATTTCTCCTGCTCTCAGCATTTCTTAGTTGTTCGTAATTCTTTGTGTAGGGTTGTGACCTTATGGGCTTTTCCCTATCCACTTTGGCATGTGTACTGGTGTCATCCTTATTCAGCTCGTGTTTAGAGTATCATTCAGTATCATAGTGAATGGCTTTTGATTTTAGCCTTTGCTGCAGACCTGATAGTGTTTTGTAATAAATTCAATCAAAAACTCTAGGGCAAATATATATGAAACACATTTAAACATCTAGTTTTCTTCATAGCTTCATGTACTATCAACAGGTAGACAAGACCTGTACTCTCACATAAAGCTGTAGTTCAAACTAGTTTGAGCAACATGTTAGGAGCCTTAATACAAATGCAAAGGCAAATTCCAATTTCCAAATCTACTCAAGTATGTGATAGAGGGGCTTCTATCCAACCTTCAATTGGAAGTGATTAAGCTATCACATACTAACCAAAAATTCCATCAATGCCTTCCTTCCAGGTGATGAATATGCTTCATAAAAACCATTTTTCACTTACCTGTGTAAATATTTGGCAATATCTATGTGTAAAAATTCTCTCTCTCCCCCTCTCTCTCTAGACATAATATATATATATATATATGTTTATATACACACATCTATATATACATAGATATATATACATATATATGCAAATTCTTATTTTAGACCAGTGTCAGCAGATAAACACGTAAGGGGTTTGTATGTGTGCTGGGGATTGAATATAGGAACTCACACTGCTAGGCAAGCTCTTTACCACTAACTACCATCCTTAGTTCCTGTAATTAATTTTGATGTTAGGAACATTTCAATTAAGTGAAATCTTCCTATAATGTATTTAATTCTTCTCATTAGTAAAGTCATGTGGCAAAAAGGTTTTCAATTTTGCCTCTTAGCTACCAAAGCCCCACAGTCACTGCGTAGCTCTGCAACAGGTTTCCTGGCCTCTGCTCTAGAACAGAAGCCACACTGAACACTTTCAAAGCACAGGTTAAATGCCCTGGGTTTCCATGCTGCCTTTGTCAGCCGCTGATCATCAGCACTCATCAAGCCCTTTCTACAGTGATTTCCTCATCTGTAGACATAGGTAAGCGATGGCAGCAATTTTACAGGTTAGTGAAAGGGTGACGTGAGTTAGCAAATACAAACCCAGTAACAGTGCTTGGCATGAAGTAAGTAAGTATTCAGGGAAGGTAAACTGCTAGCTCAAGACACAAGCTTGTAATCAATTCTACATTTCCTACTCATTGGGCAAAACATCAGAAATGTTTATGTCCATTCAGAGACGAAAATAAAGCCCCAGTGCATGAAGATGGGAGCTAAGCAGGACTTCCCACCATTCTTGTTTCCATCAAATAGGGGACCAGGCAAGGCACACTGCAGTCTCATCAGGATGGTAATTCTCATACCCCTCTTTTCAGAGTAGAGAGCATGAAGAGATCTCTTACTACTTTAAATTTCATATTACATTCTTTATAGTCTAAAAAAGAATAAACACAGTAATAATAATGTATGATATTCACATTTTTAAAACGTGACAACTCAAAACACATACATTACTCGTTAAATAAATATATGCTGAATGCCTGCCATTTGCTTATGTATAAGTTTACTAGCTTAACACCTTTGAAAGAAAAAGTGCCCTTATATATGTACTAGTGAGAGTTTTAAATGAATTACACTATGAGAAAATTTCGGCTATTGCTATCCAAAAGCTTTCTGCAATGATGAGACTGTTCTACACCCCCATGTCCAACATGGTAGCTATGAGCTGGTCACATTCACCTAATGAGCAACTGAGATGTAGGCCGTGCAAACTGAGAGACAGCATCTTAAGTTAACATACAATTAAACAGATCATGAGACAGCACAGACCTACAGGATTACTGCAGCACACATGCATGTTGGCATATCACGTTTTTTGCCTTGAGTAAAAAACTCTGTTATACTCTAGAGTTAATAGGGCTCCACTTCTGAATGCCACAAACGAAGCATTTTTGTCTACTTTCTAAAGAGGAAAATTCAACCAATTCATTATGTAACAAAGTTTTCCTCTCCTCCTGACCCTGAATGACAGCTATTACTAATTCTAATTACTAAGTTTTGAATCATAGAAAAAGTATAAATGAGATCCACACATATGTTGTTATACATGTAACTGAGCAGCCTTAAGTAAAGTCCATATATATGCTGTTATACATGTAACTGAGCAGCCTTAAGTGAAATCCACATATATGATATCATACATGTAACTGAGTAGCCTTAAGTGAAATCCATATATATGATGTCATAAATGTAACTAAGCAGCCTTACATAAAGTCACATATATGTTGTCATATATGTAACTGAGAAGCCTTAAGTGAAGTCACATATATGACGTCATACATGTAACTGAGCAGCCTTAAGTGAAGTCACACATATGCTGTTATACATGTAACTGAGCAGCCTTAAGTCTCCGAGGTAAGTCTGTAGGGCATCTCATCTGCTCGGCAGCTGGGGAATGACTTCAGTCAGCAGTTTACCACTTGTATTTGGATATACCTATGTTTGTATATATCTAGCAGTCAAAGAAAGATGCAGAGAGAAGTGGGAAAAGCAGTAATTTTCCAGCTGAACAATTAATATATCAGCTTAAAAAGATCTCATTTTGGGAGCTGAAGAAACCTGATGATGTTGGATTTGAGGCTAGCCTGGCTTACACAGCAAGCCTTGTCTCAAAATAAATAGCCAAACAACCAAAAAAAAAAAAAAAAAACAACCCAATTATATCTAAAAGCAATAGTCCTGGACAAAAAACAAGTCTCTCCAATTGAATTTTTTCACTTACTTTTTTGGTGCTTTGGTACTGGGTGAGCACTGTGGCTCTGAGCTATATTCTCGGTGCCTCTCCTTTCAGCTGGCTCTCCCAATTTTGTATACAGCAAACAAAATACTTGCCAGGTAAAAAAGCTTAATAAAGATTCTTTACAAAGAGGAGATGTGCAAAATCAACTTTATTTTTCATAAATATTATGATTATTTTATTGTCCAAAGTATTTCTTTAAAATAAATTAGAGCATTTCCATATTATTCCTTTAACATACAATTATTGATTAAAGCATATCACTGACCGACATAATGGGAAATAACATCAGCAATTCACACATTCCTAAAGAAAAGTGCCTGCAATATTTTAAAGAACATTCTTTTTTTCACTTGATTTAATGAGTAATTGTACATTTCCTTTAAATTCTACAAATGTCTTAATTCTCAATATTAAAAAATTAAGCAAAACAAAACCAAAGCCATCTCCCAAATCAAATCCCAGCAAAGCATGTTGATCTTAATGACAGAACAGGTGTGAAGTCACTGAGTAAAGCTCCTTTTTATGAATACTTTTGGAAAGCTGGCATTGAGTTCTAACACAGCCCTGTTATCAATCTGGGAACAGAAGGATACGTCAAGGAGGGAAAGATCTTTGCAAGATTCCAGGAGCTTTCTCAAGGATGCTGGACTTACCATTCTTGTTCCTGTTTAAGAAAACAAAGCACCTATAAAAATGTGCTAATAAGAAGTTCCTTTATTTTTAATTTTAAGCTTATATAAAGTAAGTAAACTTTTAAAGCCAAGCATTTTTAAAACAAAATACTTTATATTAAATGGTTTTGCTTAAAAAAAGAAAAGTTGAATATTCTCTAACAATTTGGCAATGGGAAGCTGAACCTTGTCAATTCTCTACCATCTGCCGCGTCCATTCCTACTTTAACGCCTTCTGATTGTCCCTCACCTCCCTCCATCATCACCCCAGTGCAAGGGGTTATTCCCACCTCACCTTACTTAACCCACGGGCTACCCATATGCTGCCCATTAGGCAGCAAAGCTGAAAATTCACCCTCCTTTACAGTTAAGCAACTATCCTAACAGTCTTGAGCATCTATTTTAGGCCTGGGAATGAAAAGATGAGTGTGCCACATCAGCCTTAGGGAGCTACTGACCAAGACCTACAATAAACAACACTACAAAACTCACTGTCTTAGAGTGGGGGGCTGGAGACAGATGAAGGATGACAACTGATTTCTGCCTGTGTTAAATTTGAAGTGATTATAGTATATCCAGTTGGAAGCTAAATTTTAATAAATTATGAAAAGCATCTAATACATGATAGGCACTTAATAAATATCAAATATTACATGAGTCTTAGAGATGCTCTTCTAAAACACACCCTGTTTTAATTACAGCTTTTCTGGGAGAAACAATCACTATCATAATACATATGCACATTTACTGACAGAAGTATTAGGATCTGGGTTATTTATTTGTTTGTTTGTTTTCAGTAATGCTGGTGATCAAACCCAGAGCCTTGTGTACACTAAGCAAGTGCTCTATACTAATCTGCAGTCCAGACCAGGATAACATAAACCTCATTCCATGTAACTCCTTTCCACACCCCTTACTCTCCTGGGCTCCCAAGATGTAATTATAAGGTACTTCCTGCCACCTGTTTGTACTTGGTCCCAAGCTAAACCTGCACAGATTCCTCCTGGAATTGGGATTCAGCAAAGCCTTTACTGTCCATAAATACCAATTCCCAAGGACACAGAAAGCTGGGCTGGCACTGTGATGTTTGGTTGTGTGCACAGAGAAGCAGGGATGGCTTTTATGAGACGAGAACAAGCACAACCAGGAGGGAAGCATACTGAAGCCTTTGTGGATACACACAGGTCTAGGGCAGTGCAGGGTCAGGGGTGGGAGGAGCATGGAGGGCAGGAATGGGAAAGACTGTGGCAGCACACACAAGACCTTCACAAGTTCAAGCTAGATGGGGTCTAGTGCTGAGAGGAAGAAGAGGACACAGGCTCCCACCCTCAACCATGAACTGATACCTACTGGCAAAGGGAAAACAGTTTTCTCTAATGCAGTGTCCATTGGGTATATCAACCACAGTCCAGAGCAGGCCCCATGCCCAGAAGCAGTTGGACAACACAAAACAGACTCCATGTTGTTTTTGTGGACTTTTTGTTTCATTTTATGTTTGTTTGTTTGTTTGTTTGTCTTATTGGTGTTTTGCTTATTTGTTTTGCTTTTTTTGTGGGGATTTTTTGTTTTGTTCTTTGGCTTTTGAAAGAGAAAGACAGACAGAGAGACAGAGAGAGACAGACAGTCCCAGGAAGCTAGGTCAGAAGGAAAGGGAACAAGAAAATGAGTGGGCATGAGCCTCCTGCACTGAAGCACAGAGTACTGAGTACAGAACCAACATCCCAGCCCGAGGCTTTGTTCTATGTCTTAGTTAAATGCTGGGCTTCAGCTATGGAAGACAATGACACAACTCCTGTAGCATTTTGTCCAAATAATGTATGACTCCCTGCTTAATACTTAGAATCAGTCATATCCAACAATATAAGCATCATCTATGAATGGACCATAAACATGGCCATGGAGAAATTTTAACCAAAACCAAATCCAGATGCTGAAAATCTTCAGGTTTTTTTCTTTTGAGGAATGTTAAGAAAAAGGAAAGAATACACAAGTACTTTTTATCAGTACTGACATATTGCCGACAGTTCAAGTGCTATGAGTTCATATAATCTGTGATGATGTATGGCCAATAATGGTGGAACTGCTGGCACCTCTGGCATGGGTTCCTTGCCAATGAATGCAGTGAAGACACTTGGAATTCCAGGATTCTGAAGAATTATCAACAGATCTATCTTGTGGTAGAATAATTCCTAAAAACTAGAATTGCCAGGGGCTGAGGTTTCAGACCCTTTTTTTTTTTCATTTTTCTTTAGTAAGAAATTTTCTACTCACTCCTCATGCTATCTACAGACCCCCCACTCCCCCCTCCTCCCACCCTCCCAGCCCTCTTTCCCAAGCCACCCTGCAACCCCACATCCCCCAAATCAAGATCTCCCATAGGGAGTCAGCAGAGCCCAGCACACTGAGCCTAGGCAGGTCCAAGCCCCTTCCCACTGCACCAAGGCTGTGCAAGGTGTCACACCACAGGCACAGGATTCCAGAAGCCTACCCATAGACCAGAGACAGATCTCGATCCCCCTGCCTGGGTGCCCCCAAAACAGTTCGAGCCAAACAACTGTCTTCTGTATCCAGAGGGCCTAGTCCAGTCCCATGGGGGCTCCACAGCCACCAGTCCACAGTCCATGGGCTTCCACTAGTGTGGCCGGTCAGACCCTTTTTTAAATTGAGAGTTTAACATTAAAAACTTTAAAAATCTAACCTGAATTCATTTTACAAATGGATTCATTTTCTGTCTTTAGTAAAAATGGAGAATATAACTCATGTAAATCTTACACTTCTGACTAGACCCAAACTTGCTAATAATTATTTAGAGCATGTAAAGCTTTTGGAAAGTTCAACTATAAGATTATGTTGCTCTACTCACCATATGATTCTCTCTTCATCTCTAGGCTAAAGTATCCATCTACCTTACACTTTCTACCAAGCAGTCTTATCAGGACAAATGTTTACTGCAAGTTGATTTGGCTTCCTTGCAAAAGGTCAACAATTAGGTTTTAGGTCAAAGAGGCAGGCTTTATAACAAATTTATGGAAGGAATTCAAGTCCAATAACAATAAAAATCTCTAATACTAATAGAGGAGAAAGAAAAGAACAGATAATAACCCAATCAACCAGAAGACAACCAATCAAATGACAGGAATTAGTAAGCACCTTCTGCTAATAACCTTAGAGGTAACTAGTCTTATCTCACCAATGAAGTGACACAGACTACTGGCTGACTAGACTAAAACACTAGATCTAACTATCTGTTGTGTTCAAGAAACACACCTCACTGGTAAAGATATCCACAGACTGAGAGTCCAAAGGACAGAAGTCAATCCATCAAGCAAACAAAAGCCAAGATCAAGCTGGTATAACTTCTGATATCTAATAAAGTAGACTTTAAACCAAAACTAGCCAGAGTAGATAAAGGCCACTGTATATTAATAACTACAAAAATATATCAATAATATATATATGCAAAAATATTTGCACCAAATGTTAGAATTCATGATTTCATAAAATAAGCACTAATGGGCATAAAAATATGGCAGGTACTCATATAATAATACTGTATGACTTCAATATCCCTCTCTCATCTTTAGTTAGGCCAAATTAAAAATCAACAAAGGAATTCCAGAGTTAAACTATCTAGCAGATTAATTAGATTTAGCAAATGTCTACAGACTCTTCCAACCAGAAACAATGGAATACACAGTCTTCTCATTAGTCCATGGAACCATCTAGAGGAAGTCACATTCTAGGCCACAAAGCAAGTGTCAACTAATACCCATGACTTGAAATAACTTCCCACCTCATCATAGTGGAATAAAACTGAAGTCAAAAGCAAGAGAAAGTAGAGAAATTCTTGGGGATTGTAAGTGATGAACAGAGTCACCAAAGAACTCAAGGAATATTTTTTTAAAAATTCCTATAACCAAACAAGAATTAAAGCACAACATACCAGAACGTTGGAAAACAGCTCAGGCAATTCTAAGAGGAAAGTTTAAATATTCCCCCTTTTTTTAACATTAAAAAAAAATAACCTATTGATACTTCAATGCCTTAGAAGAACAAGAATATGCTACACTCAAAAGCACAAGGTAGCAATAAATAGTAGAGATCAAGATAGAAATTAATGGAAACTAAAATAACAGTACATAGAATCAAGGACAGAAAGAGAGGTTAGAATAGATTCCAGTGAAAACCAGGAACACCAGAGAATGTTTAGAAAATGTATAAAAAAAGGAAGATCTAGAAGAAACTGACAAATTCCTAGACATGCATGATGAACCAAAATTAAATCAAGAACACATAAGCAACTTAAATCCATAACAAGAAGACTGAAACATTAATAAGAAAAAAGTCTTCCCCACAAAGGCAGGCCAAAGACCAGATGGATTCACACCAAATTCTACCAAACCTGAGGGAAGAGCTAAAGATGAACACTCCTTCAATCATTCTACAGCATGGAAAAGAAAGGAAAGCTACCAGATTCACTATATAGAGCCACTATTACCCTGCTATTAAAACTGGATAAGCCCACAACAACAAAACACTATAGAACCATTTTTTTCCTGATGAACATAGATGCAATAATTGCCAATAAGATACCTTCAAATCATGGGGCCAAAGAGATGGCTCAGTCAGTAAAGAGATTTCCACACAAGCATGAAGATCTAAATTTGGACTTCTCATAACCACAGAAAGCAGGCACAACAGTACCCATCTGTCACTCCAACACCAGGGAAGGGAGTGGATTGTGGTTACTGATAGTGATAGTAGTTGAGCTTGGGGTGCAGATAGGCAGATCCCTAGAGCTCACTGGCCAGCCAGTCTAACCAAATCAATTATCTCTGGGTTTAGACATCCTATCTCAAAAAGTAAGATGGAGAAGTGATTAAGGAAATTATTCAACAATGGCCTCTGGTCTCCACATGCAAGGGTGTGCAACTCTAAAACAAACCCTCCTTACATATACATTTATATGTATACTTTAAAATTACATTTAAAGGTATATGTAAAAGATCATACACCATACTTGTTGGTTTTATGTCAGGGATTCAAGGATAGTCCAAAATACAACAATCAACAAATATAAAAGATAAATGACTAAAGGAAAGGAATAACATGATCACCACAATAGACATAAAAAAATCTTTGATAAAGTTCAATATCCCTTCATGATCAGAGTCTTAAAGAAACTAGAAACAGAGAAACATGTCAACATAATAAAGGCTATATATAACAAACCAAAGGCCAAAACACAGTAAACAAGGAAAAACTCAACAACATAAATGAGGTAATGGTATTCACTCTCACTACTCTTATTCAATACAACATTTGAAGTCTCAGTAGAGCTAAGATAAGAAACCAAAGGAATACAAATAGGAAAGACATCAAAGTACCCTTATTTACAGAAGACAGTGTCCTAGACTTAAAAGACTCAATGATTCCACAAAAATTCTCTTAGATATGTCTGACAAACACATTCCAGAAAGTAGCAAGTTACATAGTCATATAAGGAAATCATAAGCCTTCAATATTGCAAAAATGGCTATACAATGCAATGCAATTCCCATCCAAATCCCAATCACATTCTTGAAAGAAATAGAAAAAAGTATCCTAAAGTTAATACAGAATTTAAAAAATGTGGGAGGCCAGGTCCTACCTTTGAAAAGATTTCCTATGAGGATGAGAGAGGGATAAAAAAACTTTTATTTTAGATAGAAAGATAGAGAAGAGGAGAAAGACAGAAACACAGGATAGCTTCGGGAGGACATGGATCAAAATGCAACAGCCCCTTCTGTCTTTTCAAAAGGACTTTTTACAACAAAGACCTCCCGCTTGCTAGATCAAAGCACACCACACAGCCAAGTGTAGACCCTTCCAAACACATGGTAACCACATCCGTGGTCAAATCATTCCCTTATGCAGCCCTGCTGGGTAAAGCAAGTTCAGATTCTCGGACCCTGAGTAAGTACTCACTGAGAAACCTCTGTGGGTCTCTACAAAAAAAGACCAAAAAACAATCCTAAGGAGAAGAGCAATGTTTTGGGTATCATAATACCTAATGTAAACTGTATACTACAGAACCACAGAAACCAACTGGCATGACACTACTACAAAAACAGATACCCAGACTGTTGTTGTTGGGTCTTGGCAATGTGACACAAACCTAGACATATCTGGAAGGCAGAAATGTCAACTAAGGGACTGCCTCCATCTGACTGACTTATAGGAAAGCCTCTGGGGGCACTTTCTGTATTAAAAGATAACTGATGTGGAAGGGCCCAGCCCACTGTGGGCAGTGCCACTTTCTGGGAAGGTGGTCTTTGGTTTTATAAGAAAACCACAAGGAAAGGGCAAGTAAGCATCGTGACTCAATAGTCTCTGCTCCAGTGTGGGCCTCCATGTTCCTGCTTGAATTCCTGTCCTGACTTCCCTCAGCAATGGACTGTGAACTAAGAGCCGTAAGATGAAATACACCCTTTCCTCCCAAGTTGCTTCTGGTTGTAGTGTTTATCACAGCAATAGAAAGCAATCGAAGACAATGACCAATGTGGTAGAATACTTATTAAATAAATCCCCATATTTTTAGCCACAGATGTCAAAAGCATACATTAGAAAGAACACTCTTCAATAAATAGTTCTGGGAAATCTAGCTCCCCACTTGTAGAAGAATGAAACTAGATCCCTATCTTTTATCCTCTGCAAAAATCAATTTAGAATGGCTCAAGAAAGACCTCTGAAAGTGCTAAGGGAAAATACAGAGAAAACACTCCAATATACAGGGATAGGCAAGGACTTTTGGAAAAAGATTTCAAACATAGAAAATTATTCCAAGATTGACAGGATTACATGAAATTTAAAACCTTCAGCACAACAGAGGAAATAATCACTAAGAGACTGCTTACAGAATGGGAACAAAATCCTTGTCCATGGTACACTGGAAAGGAGATTGGAACCTATATAAAGAAACACCCAAAGAACACCAAAAAAGGAAGCCATCTAATCAGTCAGTGTGCTAATGAAATGAGCAGCCAGTCTCAAAAGAAGAAATACAGTTATCCACTACATACCTGAAAAAGTGCTCAACATCTTCAACCATCAAGAAAATGCAGAGGAAACTTTGAGAGTCTATCCACCCCCATCCCCAACTCCTAAGAATGGCTAACATCAAGCAAACAAATGACAACACGTGACAGTAACTGTTAATGAAGATGTGGGGAAAGAGTAGTCCTTAGAGTCTGGGGGTGAGAATGTAACTGGTATAGCCACTATGGAAGTCAGTGCTGAGGTTCCTGAAAAAGCTAAAAACAGAACTAACATATGATCCAACTGTACTACTCCTATGTATATATCTGAAGGACTCAAGTCAACATACCACAGAGAAATACCTTCATAGCTATGTTTATTGCTGCACTGTTCACAGCAGTGACTCCAACCAGCCTAGATGTCCATCAGTGGATAAAGGAATGAAGAAATAATGGTAAATATAGGTAATATGAAGATAATAAAATCATGACATTTGCATGAAATGGAAGCCTTGGAAGATAATTATGTTAAGCAAAATAATAGATAAGTACCCCAGGTTCTCTCTCATATGTGTACACTGGATTACATTCATACATACTTGTCTATGTTTAAGTAGGAATTCTTATGACAGTAGAAAGGAGACTGCGAAAGGAGAATAAGAAATGTTAAGGGAGACAGGAAGGAAAATAAGAGTAGTGGAATACATTTGCTCTGAGGGCAAAAGCAGGTACTCCCTGGGGGAAGATGGGGACCAGGAAGGGGAGGGACTATGGTGTAATGAAGGGTTTGAGGGAGAGGGAAATGAGTAAGAATAAAGTAAACTAGTGTATAGGTATGAAAATTCCAGAACAAACCCCATCATTTTGTATGCAAACTTAAAAATATTTCTATATTGCATGTACCCTTACCTAATATGTCCAGTTGCTGTAGTCTGGTACAATTAGATGCCAGCTCTTCTATGTCTGCGTCACACACAGACCTATTAGCTGTAAGAAAGAGTTTCTGCAAGTTTGGGAGCTGGCGTGCCAGTCTGGCGAAGCACCCAGTGCTGCTTTGAAGGGTGGGGCACCAGCCGAGGTCCAGCTCCTCAAGAAGCACACACCCAGAAGCCAACTCCGCTATCCCATTCTCTGTAATATTCTTGCATCTCCACAGATCCAGGGTCCGGAGGTTTTTACACTTGGCTCCTATCATGCTGGCTATCACATCATAATCTTCAATCTGGAAGTCAAACAATTCCAATCTTTTACACATCATATGCAGGAATACAAACAGCTCACAACATTTTTCTTTTCTTCTGGTTTTTCCAGACAGAGTTTCTTGGTGTAGCCTTGACTGTCCTGGAACTTACTCTGTAGATCAGGCTGGCCTTGAACTCACAGAGATTTGCCTGCCTCGGCCTCAAAAGTCCTGAGATTAGAGGCATATGCCACCACTGCCCAGCTGTTTAGAACATTCTTAATCATCTCTTATTGTTGTTTTCAAGTAAACACACCCATGTCCTTGTTAATCCCCATTTGTTTACTCATCCCGCATCTCCCAGTGCATCAAAAAGTATGAGTAATGAGCTGGGCAGATGGCTCATTTGATAAAGTGCTTGTCATGTGAACATGAGGAATTGACTGTGATCTCTAGCACCCATGCAAAACCTAGGTGTGGTAGTATACACCTATAATCACAACACTGGAAAAAGAAGAAATAGGGGATACCTGGGGCTTGGTGGCCAGATAATTTAGCCAAATAGGTGAGCTCTAGGTTCAGTGAGAGACTGAGTCTCAAAAATAAAGTGGAGTGCTATTGAGTAAGATGCCCACATTAACCTGGTTAACAATGGCCTCTGATCTATACATACATGTATGTGCATGCACATCTTCACAGACACGTGTACACTCACATACACAAAGCAAAAATAATCACTTAAAAATCCATTTACCAGAACTAGATAGAATATTAATGAATTAAATTCCAAGGCAGTCCTCAGTCTCTCATAACCAATCCGAAGAGTATGTGGTATTCTTTGTGTCTACAATTTTAACACTGCCACAGCTTTCTGTTGACAGGGCCCAGTTTCTTCTACTCTATACATGATTAATGTACATAGGTACTTCATCTCTCCCTGACAAAAGTGCACACTTTGGTAGTCTCTAAACAGCGTGGAAACGCTGAAAGTACTAATTAGGATAACAGTTTGGGGTTAAGTAAGGATTTATAGACTGAGCATGCAATAGAAAAGAACTTCAGACTATAATATGCTAATCACTGTCAGGGACTAGAAGTCTCCAGTAGTTAACTCATGATTAAAGGATAAGCATCTACTATCCAAGGGTTAAACATTCCTACCCTTGTGATTTCTATGCTCTAATGTTTCTTTAAGGAGGTTCTCTTTAGGAGGTCATGTGATTTCATTACAATCAGGTATCAAAGTTACTACCAGAAGTCAGAAGGAAACAAACAGTATTTATAATGACTTTTTTCTTTTTGTTAATTTCTTTATTCATTTTAAAGAAATATATATGCAATCACTATCTAACAGACCACCCCAGATGCTAGGAACAAGAGTAACTACCCTGATCCCCAAGACATTTTGCTTAGTTTTAGGAAGACACAGAGACAAATAAATGAGGGAAAACAGTTCAGTGACAACAAGTGTGAAACAAGAAAGCAGAGTGATGTAGGAACCCTCAGAGTCGGCAGCTGGGGGTGTGAGGGTGGGGATGGGTCTCCAGGTATGGGTAGGTGCATTCAAGGACCAGCGACGAGATTGGTGCAGCTGAGAACAGTGGGAGAGATGTCAGGCTCTGAAACAGAGTTAAGCAGGGCCTGGGGATTTAGCTACGAAGGAGCTGAATTTTTATTTCACACACTGAGGAAGAAAAGGAGTATTTCAAGTAACAGAATGGCTATAAGTGACACTCAAGCAAATCCCTTTCTGGCCTTTGTTTGGAGGATGGATGGCCTGTGGTAGGTGGGAATGGAGGAGGAAAGGTACCTGAGTGGACTAAGAATGTTCAGGTGAGACTACAGGGTCCTCAATAAGGAAGACACTGACTAGATCTGGGGCTATTTCTGAGTAGGAACTAAAGCTTGACACAGCAGGTGACTTCTAAGTTCTGCGATAACAAAGCAAGTGTATCCAGTGAACTCATGCAAAGCCCACAACAAACAGGTCGGGGGAACAGAACCACCTCTACAAGAGAGTTCCCCTGGGTAACACACAGCTGGGAATTAGTACATCCAATCAGTATCTCTAAAAGGAGCAGCCGATCTTTCTGACAGCCACGGTTATGGGAGTACTGATTCTGCCTTTGGGAAACTCACTCACATGCAGAATGAGTCTCTGCCAGCACACCACAAACCTGAAATTCCTCCAACAGCCCTGGTGCTAAGTTTTTCACAGCATCATGAAACAAACAAGGACAACAAAATTCAAAGCTGAAAACTAATCTAACTGCCCATTTTTGCTAAATTGAAAGCAACCTATTTTTTCTTAATAATTACAGCTTATTCTAAATTACAGAAATAACTGAGAAGTGTTTAGCCACACCTATTTTTTTATTTAGTTATTTATTGAGATAGAGGGGCTCACTGTCTACCCCAGGCTGGCTTTGAACTCCCCATCATCTTATCTCAGTCTCTCAAGTGCTGGGATTATAAGCATGGATCACCATACCTGGCTTTCATTATCTAATTTTAAAAAATATGACTGATGTCTCCAAGGAACTACCAGAACGAAGACAGCTAACTTGACTAGGGGCAAACAATTAACAGGAAAGCTAAGGGAATGCAAGCCAGTTCCAGGCAATTTTAAATTACTTCAAGAAATACCAAATAATGCAAAGAGTACATAGACCGTTTTTAATCAATCTTTACATAGCAAAAAAATCAAAATTAATTTCAACAATACATTTTCTCTAGTCATAACATTACCATTTCAACATGTTATCAACATTAAGATATTGCAATGTTTTACATTTTTTTGATACTAAGCCTTCAAAATTTGGCATGTATCTTACATTTGCATCATACAAAAATCGAAACTAGTGTATTTACAACTGGCCATCAGCTACCAGCCTGGACAGCAGAGCAGCAGAAGCTACGGATGAATGTAGAGTACTCGCGGTATTACATGTGTTCTCTTCCTACACATTTGTTCCTCTTCCTAGGACCTACTGAGTAGAAAGTAGAGACAGAAACGCATCCACTGAAGTTTTTACTTTTCTTCTGAATTTTGCCTGCTCTCATGACTACTCAGGACACAGATTATATTTCTTAGCTTCTCCTGCTACAAAGTGTGCCATATGACTGAGTTCTGGATAGTATGAAGTTATCTCAAAAGGCAGGAAACTTCTAGAAAGACTCCTTACAGGAGAGTACTGTGCCTTTGTCCCTTCCTCACAGTTTGACATCGGAACGAGATGGACAGAGCTCCAGTCCCGACCTGGAGGTCAAATGTGTGAGCATATAGTCTTCAAGAGCAGAGTCTAGATCTCTCAGAGGAATGAGAAGTCAAGCTGGCAAATCAGCCTGGGTTGTTCACTTCCTACACTCCATTTATAGGTCAGAGAAATAACAGTCTTGTAGAAGCAGTCATTGATAGGTTTTACCCAATTTTAATCAGTATGCTTGCAAACTTGCCAAAAGATTTTGAAGATGAAAGACTGAAATGAATTATTAAAGCAAGCTTCAGATTACTATGAGGCTTTATTACCTCCATGGCCATTATTTTTTATTACGATAGATAATAAAAAGTTGGCTGTATATGGATGGTGTCCCAGAGCCTCTGGAGGTATGCTGGGAATGTGGCTTCTATGTTGTGCTGGCTATGAGTGCATTTCCAGAGGGAAAGGAGGCAGACAACTATTCCTACAGCTGATGCTGTTTATGCTTGAAATAGAGCTGAGCTTTCCTTGGGAATGAGTTGTGCTTGGACATATCAGACCAAAACAGCAGAAAAGCCTGGTGCCATCCAGAAAAATCAGAGTAATGTGGAAACAGAGGTACAGTCCTGCTAAACACGGAAACAACCTTCCTGACAAAGCTGCTGGACACAAGTTCATGTGATACTGTGCTCCCTGGGAATTTAACTAATGGAAAAGAAATAAAAAACTAGATTTGTACTCTAAAAATAAAACAAACCCCAAAACTTTAAAGAGCCAATTGTCTATTCAACATAATAGTTTTGCTCTCTTCACAAATTACAGGAAAACCTAGAGTTTCCAAAGAGTGCTAGCAACTAGAAGAGGATCTAGGCATGTTAGTAGATGGATCAGTATAGCAGCATCTCAGTGGTAACCACATACTTCATTTTAAAAACAGCCTGTTTACCAACAGGCTCCGTTTCCTACAGTGTGCTACATTTTAATATTTGTAATATGGGCAAGTGAGTTCAGTATTGAGGAAGGTTGGAAAGCAAGGGTTAAGCAAAGGCAAACTGTTTCTTTGTAGGGAATAATACTATGGTAATACCCCAAAGGAAAACACACCAGTGTCATTTCCTAATTTTGATTAGGAATCCCTGATCTGCTCTCACTTACATGTAAACTCTTTTATAATTGAATATTCTTCAGGGCTAATTTTCCACAGATCAATTCTGGGAAACACTGAATTAAAATACATGTAATTTTAACTATAAATATTTATGTACATACACACGCAAAAAAAAAAAAAATCTGACTCAAGCTGTGGCCAGAGGCCTGCTTTCCCAGAGAATGGTGCTCCAATTTAAGAAAGGGGTGAAAATAGCAAACAGAACAGAATACTTGGAATAAAATGAAATAGAGCCCTTACCAATATTAGTGGGGCAGGCTAGCAATATGTAGAGAGCAAAGAAGGTGATCTCTTGTCACAGAAACTGCCATCAAGGGCCACTGGGTTCCTCTGGATTAGCTACTACAGAGATCCAAAGAAGTCTATGAAATGGCTTACAAAAGTAAGAATTTGACTTGAAGTACGAAAATCCAGTGGGTTCTCAAGACTGTTTCCAGGAACTAAGACTGTTTGAGTCCACACTTGCACTTTAATAAGACCTAGGTACTGAGGTTACAGAATATGATATGTGAAATACATCATTATAAAAAGTTTGTTTAGACTACACTGTCAAATTTTTGGACATCTTTGAAGCAATTGCTAAACTACAAAGATGTCCAATTAGTATCCAAACCTAGGATACCAGATTTCCCTGACTGTCAGCTTAGTTAGGGCCTGCAACTAAGTGTATGCAGTGCTGGACAAGTCTGGGAATCCACGTCTGCTTTGGACAGGTACTGGAGCATATAGTAATGGGCTGCTACACAGGAAGACTCACCTCTTTGCATATGTAGGTGTGCACACACAGATCCCAATAGTTCAACTGTCCCTTAAGTCTCAGAATAACTTATAAGCCAGTTAACTATATAGTTTAGATTAATAAATTTTAAGTTTTCTCATTACCTCTTCCAGGACACACAAACGCTGAAGGCCTTTAGAAGTTTTCTACTCTAAGAATCAGGAATCTGAATTTCAGACTAGTAAAATTAAAAAACAAAACAAAACACAACTGAATCTTAATACAGGGCTTCAATCTTTTTATTGTGCTTGGTAAAGAAGAAAAAAAACCCACAGAAACAACACACTTATCTTCTATTATATTTCTAAGAACTTTAATCTCAGGATTCAAATTGAATTTTGTGAAAATCTAACTAAACCACTGACGTCTGGGTGTGATACCTGCCCAACACTTTTTGAAAAGGATCCAGACAGGTCAACAGCCTGAGACAGCACTCTTTCCACACACTGTACTCCTCTCTTTTTGTGGTAAAAGAAAGTGCTTCAAAGACATACCCTCCAATGTAAGGGGGAAAAATGTTTGAATGTGGGGTACACAGTATGTGGATATGTACACGGTGGGGCAGGTCAAGTAAACCCCACCCATGGGAACAAAACGAGAACAAGCCATCGAGTATAAGGCTTTTCAAGCACTTACCATCACACAGCTGCCCAGGTTGAGGTGCTGAAGCTCTGCACAGAAGTTCAAAATGCTCAGCAGTGCTGTTTGCTGCCATTGGGGACCACATCAGAGGCAAAGGCAGAAAGTGAATGAACGGGAAACAAAGAGAAGAGGTCAA
The DNA here is from genome assembly GCF_049852395.1 of Peromyscus maniculatus bairdii. NCBI lineage: Eukaryota > Metazoa > Chordata > Mammalia > Rodentia > Cricetidae > Peromyscus > Peromyscus maniculatus. The sequence goes on along the minus strand of NC_134853.1, from coordinate 48,364,598 downwards.
TTAGACATTAAAGGCTGTCACTGCTTTTCTTGAAACATAGCTGAAAACCTAGGTTACAGAGTCCACAGATGCCATTTAATGAGTCCCCAGGTGCTCCCACCATTGACTGGCCTGGTTTCGAGGTAATCATTAGCAGTCTCCATGTAAGTCATCACTTAGTATGGTTTTACATACTCTAAAGACATCTATATTCCCCGTGGCCTATCAGTTTATTTCTCAGGTAAGCATTTGGAGTCTGCTTAAGAACAATGAGAGACAGCTAGAGGCAGAGTGAGAAAGCAATAGAGCAAAGGCAAGAGAGTGACAGAGGTAGAGAGGGAGATGGGGAAGGAGGGAGGGAGAAAGGGAGGGAGGGAGGAAAGGAAGGAGGAAGAGAGGGAGGAGAAGGAGAGGAAGCAACCCCACAGGGGGCTGGTGACACTCATGAAGAGCAGCTGCAGCTCTGACATTCACTGATCAGCTGCAGTCTGATGGAACTGCCAATAGAGTCACCCCAAATCAAGACGGAGCTGGTGACGTTAATGTCAAAGGATTCTCTTTGCTGACAAGGATACCAACAACCATTGAGCACCTGTCAGTAGCAGATGCTGACGGAAACATATCTAACATGCACTTTCTAGTCATGTTTCTGCCATTTAATCCCATCTATCCTCTGCAATGAAAATGTCTGACCATTAAACCTCCACAGGTATGCTAGACTGCTGTACAGTCGTAAGTCAAATGTATTTTCAATTTTTAGTGAGTGTGTGTGTGTTGTGTGTCCTTGTGCCCACAAACGTACATTCTGTGGCCAGAGAAGGATGTCTGCTTTCTTCTTCTATCCCTGCTCTCTGCCTTATTCCTTTGAGACAGGATCTGTCACTGAATGGAAGCTCACCGTTTCAGCTAGACTGGCTGGCCAGGAGCTTTCATCTGCCTGGCTCTCCTTTCTCTACCCCATTGCTGGGTTCCAGGCACATACACTCATGCTGTACATTTCACATGGGTACAGAGGTTTGAACTTAAGTCCTCACACTTGCACGCCAAGTACTCTTACCCACTTAGCCATACTGCCAGTCCTAAAAATATATTTAAGGTGCCAACTCAATTCATAACACCTCTACCATGAAAAATTATAAAAAACAATAACAACAAAAGGCAAAAGACATTCTAGTTTCTCTTTTATTAGAAGAAAACTATTCAAATGTGCATGGCAAACTTTCTTTCTAAACATTTAAACTAAATTGTTTTGTGTGGCAAATTTAAGATATTAACAAATTGATGGGCGATATCATTCTGTATGCTGTGAAAATGTGGTCTGAATGGTTAAAAAAATGGTTAAAAGCTGTTTGGCCAATGGTGAGGCAGAATAAGGTTAGGTGGGACATTCTAAAGAGAGAGGAAGAAGACAGAGCAGGGGAGATCCTGCTAGGCGCTGCCAGAAAAAGCAAAATGTAAAGGTACCAGTAAGCCACAAGTCATGTGGCAAAGTATTAATTTATAGAAATGGGTTAATTTAAGATGTAAGAACTAGATAACAAGAAGCCTGCCATGGCCATAGTTTAAAAATAATATTAGCCTGTGTGTGTTTATTTGGATCTGAGCAGCTGTGGAACTGGCAGGTGAGAGAGATTTGTCCTGACTGTGGGCCAGACGGGACACAGGGAAAACTTCAGTTAGAAATGGTGTCCAACATGTGGCAAGAGAGCTTAAAAAGAGAGTATAAATGTAGCTAAGAGCACCTTCCTAGTTCATGCCACTCATGGCGGGCCTAGGTACGATGATGTGTCCCCTGGCTGTGACAGGTTCATGGCATTTGGGCTGGAACTACAGCATGGAGGATTCCCGCTGAGTTACATGGAGGTTTCTACAAGGCGCTCAATATGGTGTGTGATGGATACACCTTATGCTACTAAAAAAAAAAAAGTTTTTTCGGCTATACACTGCTAGATGGAAACATAGACCCACTGCTTCCCAGAGAAACTGTTCTTGCCTGGACTGCTTGACAAAATGTTCTATCAACTGGACATGAAGGACCCACAGGAAGTTGACCACTGAACTTTGCAAGGCAAAAATGGTCTTCAGGTTCCTGCTTTGCAGAAGAAACTGCCAGACATTCTACATGGCCATAATTTACAGTACTCTACTAGTGTTTGCAGTAGTTTACACATATGTCCACATGTTATCCAGACTCCTACCTTTCAGGTACAGGGCAAGCCTCCTCTCTTCAGAGGGACTCCCTTTTAACACATAGTGTGCAGCAGATATGACTGGTGACTGGACATGACTGCATAGAGTTCACAGATCTTTGATCAAATATGATGCTGGGTGTTTCTATGAGGGGCTTTTGGACAAGATTAACATTTAAACCAGTGGGCTGAGTAAAGCAGACTGTCCTCCCTAACATATCATCTAATCAATTTAAGCCTTAAACAGAACAAAAGAGCTAACCCTTCCACCAAACAGAGGAGAGAGCCAAGGTCTGAAGAAGGGTTCTGCCAGTTCCCAGGGAGTGAACCCAGAAGCCATAATCAGCTTTGAGATGTACAGAACCCCAGCAGGTAACCTAGCTGCAATCTCCCTTCCTTGAGTTTCCTTAGAGCCAAAACTACCAGCAGTGGGAACACTCCAGGTTCCCCAGTAATAGAACTGCATGAGATGATAAATGTAGGTTGTTTTGGAATAACTGATATATAATGAGGTAAATAATACAGTGATTGATACAGGGTGAGTATAACTTTTATTAAATGAATGAACAGGGTTCCCTTTGAGGATTAAAAATACATAAATTTATAGCAGTGCCTAATGTTCACTGTGTCTCTAAATGAACAGATTCCTCAAACTGTGCTAATTCAGCAATTTATTCTTTGCATCCAGTTTGGAATTCATCTCCTTTATTGACTTTAAAATTCCAATAAGCATCATTTATCTCCTTGACTTCAAATCAGTTCCTTCTTACAAATACATGTTTAGTCTACTTATATTCTGTTAATTTCTAGGTTTTGTTTGAGACAGGATCTCATTTCATAGCACTGGTTCTTCCTGCTATGCAGACCTGGCTGGCTTCAAAGAGAGATCTGCCTGCCTCTGCCTCCTGAGTGCTAGGACTGTGCACCACTACACACAGCTTTAGCTTGTTTTGAAGAACTATTTTCATTTACTTCTTGGAAACTCACTCCCAATCCCCACTTGGTATTTTTTAGTGCACCTTGATAACGCCTTTCTAGGACCAGGACTTCCTTCTAATGAGGTCCCACTCTGCAGGACACATGGGGACACTGCAGAACCAGCAAGAAGCTTAGCTCAGTTCTGACCATAACACATGATCAAGATGCAAGGTCCTTCTTGGTATATCTGCACAGGGGCAAATCCTTCCTTTCTCTAAGATTCTCAATCAACAGCCTAGCCCAGAGTAGCCTGGAAAGCCACATCACTCAGATCTGCTCTCCAGCCCCAGGCTGGAACAGTAATGTTCTCTTGGAATAGTTTGAGATAAAGCATTTTAACTTGTCTAGGCTATGCCTTAGAGGAAGCATATCCATCACTGGGTATCTACCTTAAAGACTATAATTTTTTTAAAGTATGGTTTTATTCTATGAAAACATGTATACAATATATCTCGATCATTCCTACCCCTTCTCCCCTTCCCTACTTCTCCCAGACCTCCCCCACTTCATCTTCCACTCCCAACCTTAGGTCATTTTTAATCTATTAAATCAAATTAGCTGCCTATATGATGTGCATGTGTGCAGGGACATCCACTGGACCATGGGCCATATATCAGGGCCAAATCCTCCAAGAAAACTGACCCTCTCACAGCAGCTATCAATTGCCAATAGCACCTCAGTTAGGGGTAAGACTTGGTGAATCCCTTCCCTGTCTACAATGATTAAGTGTTTTCTTGCTCTGTACATGTTTTGTGCAGGAACCATAATGACTGAGGTCATGAATACAAAGGTTCTGTCCTGACCAGGAGACACTGTTTCACAGCAGTCTTCCACAACTTCTGGCTCTTACCATCTTTCCACCCTCTGTTTAGTGGTCATGTTCCATGAAAAGACTGTAACTTCAAGGCATAGACCCAACAGTACATCTTCCCAACTCATTTAAAGAACAATTTAGCATTTGTTTTTATTTTATGTATGTGACATACTTGCATGTATTTATATTCATTACATGTGTGCCTTGTGTTTATGCAAGCCAGAAGAGGGCATTGGATCTCCTGGAACTGGCTTTATAGAGGATTGTAAGTCATCACATCTCAGGCCCTCTGCAGAGTAGCAAGTGCTCTTCTATCTCTTCTTCCTGCCCAACTCACTTTTGAACTAAGAGTCTAGTCTAGAAAACATCTTGATGCATTCTTTCCTCTGAACAAACTTTTTTCCTTTTTAATTGTATTTTTATTATTTAAAACAATTTTTAAATCTATATTTGATCATATTCTTTCCCTCCCCAAGTCCTTCTCTATTGTCTTCTACTTCTTACTCATACAATTTTAAGTTCTTTCTCAAAAAACAACAAAATATACAAACCACAACCCCTCAAAACAAAAACCAAAATAAAACCACACACCAAAACAAAACAAAATAAAAAACACCAAACTGTAACCAAATGAAAGCACACACACAAAAATCTGTGGAGTCCACTTTATGTTGGCCAACTACTCCTGAACATGAGGCCTACCCTGGAGTAACTGATATCCCCAGTGTCATTCTATTGAAGAAACCTAACTTTCCCTTTTCCAGCAGGTATAAATGACAGTTCAGCTGTTAACCTTTACCCCAGCAGCGAGGTTTTCATTCACTGATTCATTTAAAAAAATATAACAAAATATAAGAAAAAACAAAACAAAACAAAAAACTACCACATCGAAGATGGACAAGACAAAGCAACAGAAGGAAAAGAGCTCAAGAGAAGGCACACGAATTAGAGACATCCACACACTCAGGGATCCCCAAAACACACTAAACTGGAAGCCATAATACAGAGGACCTGAGGCAGACCCGTGCAGGCCCTGTGCATGCTGCCTCAGTCTCTGTGAGTTCATACGAGCTTTGCTCATGTTGATTTAGAGGGTCTTGTTTTCTTGGTGTCTTCCATTCCCTCTGGCCTTTACACTCTTTCCACCTCCTCTTTCTAGAGATTCCCTGAGCTCTGAGGGGAGGGATTTGATGGAGACATCCTATTTAGGCTGAGTGTCTGCACTAACTTTAACATACAGAAAAGGAAGTTTAGTCTGAATATTTTGGCAAATATTTTACACAAATTTAGTCAGTCTTCACATTAAATTGGAAATCACAAAAGTTATGAATAGTAAAGAAAACTATCATTTTTATTCTCACTTTACAAAGGAACTATCATAGAACAAAAGAAGTTTCCTGTTTAAGGATCTCATTCATCTTTGCTGAAAAAGAGATCAAAGGAAGACTGCAATGCAGAAGGATAAGAATAATGACAAAGGAAGGGCTGCTGTGAGAGACTTAAGAAGCTAAAGAAAGAGAATCTGAAGGCTGGGATGTAAGAGTGAAGTGGGCAAATATAAATGACCCTCCTTTCAAGGTTCTCTCCAGCAGGACTAAGGAGTGGTAAGCCAGGCCCAGGTTAAGAGACTATCTGTGGCATCAATTTGCAATCTCTCTCCATCTAGTAAACCTGCCTCCTCACAAAACAGTTACACAACAGTCTTTGTCTACGCATTCAGATTTAGAATTAAGGAAATGCTACTCATGTCAAAGCAAAGAGAAGAAACTAACTCTTCTGATAGAAGACGGTCAGATTCGGGAGTCTCAACTGTTTAGGGTAAGAGCCGGCAAGCTACAACTCAAAGGGGAAATACACTTTGCTACTTGTTCTCATAAATAAAGTTCTATAGGAATCATTTCAGCATTGTCTATAGCTGTTATCTCATTTAGCAATATAGTTTCTGTGATGAAAAACATAAGACCTACAGAATCTAAAATATCTACTCATTCAAAACAATTCTACCATAGTATTTGCAACATTTCTATACATCTACAGCATACCAACAGGTGAATCAAAACTGTATAAAGTGTACTATTAAAAAAAGACATTCGCCAGGTGATGGTGGTACACTCCTTTAATCCCACTACTTGGGAGGCAAAGGTAGGTAGATCTCTGTGAGTTTGAGGCCAGCCTGGTCTACAGAGTATGATCTAGGACAGTCAGAGCTATAGAGTGAAACCCTGTCTTCAAAAAACCAAACCAAAACAAAAACAAAAGATGTTCAACAGTTGAAGTAAAAAGTTTTAAAAGACTCTTTTTAAAGCTCTAAGTACCCTTTTAAGACTCTAAGTCCACAAATCCTACTGGCTACTTCTGCAAAAGTTACTCAATAGAAGCACATATAACTTTAAATAATTTAAATAGCAGCTTTAAGAATGCAAGGCAGCATATTCACTTTTAAACGAGTTTATAATTTTCAAGCTTTAGTCAAATTGCTACGAGAAGGAATATACTAAGGAGTGATTAGAACCATGTTTTCTGCATAATGATCAAACCATACTCTAGGAAAAGGATGTCATCTAGTAGAATATATGTTCAGAAAAGAAAGAATTCTTCTCCTCTAGAAAAAAAGTCTACATAACCTATTCAGCAGCTTTAGAATTCAATGGACCAGTATTTGTAATAAATCAAGTTTGTCGATAAAGCTTCATAACCCAGTACCATATTATAAGAATAAATATGTAATCAAAAAAGAATAAATATGTAATCAAATATTCAGGTAGATCACATAACTATTAGTAAGATACAAAGTAAAGGAGTAAATGACAATGTACTGTAAAAGGTTGTGAATAGAGAGAAAAGCAAAAAGCAATCAAGCAAAAAACAGAATGCATGCTCATAGGACTGAGGTGCCCGACCACATTCCAGTTATCACAATATGCTGAAGCCTCCTTCTCCGGCCTCTGTTCCCAGCTGCCCCTCTGTTTCTTTAGCAGTGTTACTAACAGTGTTCTCAGTGAGGCCTCCAAATAGTCAGATGCTGTAACAGACACTTATGAAACAGAACTTCACAGCTATTGGTCCACAGTTCATGAGTTCCCCATGGGACCAAACTAGGCCCTCTGCATAGGTGAGACAGTTGTTTAGCTTGAACTGTTTTTATTTTTTTATTTTTATTATTAAGAAATTTTCTATTCATACCAACCACAGATCGCCCCTCCCTCCCTCCTCCCGCTCCAGGCTTCCCCTCCAACCCATCCTCCATTCCCACCTCCTCCAAGGCAAGGTCTCCAATGGGGAGTCAGCAGAGCCTGGTACATTCAGTTGAGGCAGGTCCAAGCCCCTCCCCCCTGCACCAAGGCTGCTCAAGGTGTCCCACCATAGGCACTGGGCTCCAAAAAGACCGATCTCAAAGCAATTTCACTAAAATCAGGAATAAGACAAGACTGTCTACTCTCCACATATTTATTCAATACAGTACTTAGAGTTCTAGCTAGAGCAATAAGATAGCAAGAGGAGATCAAGGGAATAAAACTTGGAAAGGAAGAAGTCAAACTTTCACTATTTGCAGACAATATGATAGTATACATAAGTGACCTCAAAATTCTACCAGGGAACTCCTACAGCTGATAAACTTCTTGAGTAATGTGGCAGGATACAAGATTAACTAAAAAAAAAAAAATGTCAGTAGCCCTCATATATATGATAGTAACAAAAACAGCTTGGTACTGGTGTAAAAACTGACATGTGGACCAGTGGAATGGAATTGAAGACCCTGACATTAATCCCCAAACCTATGAACACCTTAGTTTTGACAAAGACACCAAAACTGTACAATGGAAAAAAAAGAAGGCATCTTCAACAAATGGTGCTGGCTTAACTGGATATCAACATGTAGAAGGCTGCAAATAGATCCATATCTGTAGCTATGAACAAAACTCAAGTCCAAGTAGCTTGAACTGTTTAGGGGGGCCTCTGGCAGTAGGATGGGGATCCATTCCTGGTGCATGAGAGGGCTTTTTGCAGCCCAGTGTCTATAGTGGGACACCTTGTGCAGCTTTGGTGCAGGGGGAGGGGCTTGGATCTGCCTCAACTGAGTGTACCAGGTTCTGCTGACTCCCCATGGGAGGCTTTGCCTTGGAGGAGGTGGGAATGGGGAGTAGATTAGGGGGAAGGCTAGGAGGTGGAAGGAAGGAGGAGTGGGGTATCTGTAGTTGGTATGTAAAATGAATAGAAAATTTCTATTTCTTAATAATAAACAAAACCCATACAACTTCAAGGAAAGCATTGACAAAGAACGGTTAATAGACAAGAAATTTTGGTTTAAGCTGATATGAAGTCTCATGTGGTTATACAGAGTTATTACTAATGCCTTTCTGTTACAAGGAAATTTATTAATAGGTAAAAGAAGGCATAAATTCAAATCTTCACTGACAGTTTTTTAGGAAATGCAACCTATAAGCTTCATCACTTCTCATCTTCTAGACTTCAAAAGTGCTAAGCAAAAACACTTAAAATGATGACATTTATACTTACATAACTTTTAGAAAGTCTAGATTTATGGCTTAGTAGAGTCACCTAAGACTATCATGCACATGTTTGGAAGACTTTGTTTCTTATTGTATGGTAATACAGGCTTATAATTGTCACAACTAGATGGTACCTTTTTTTAGCTTGGTGTTAAAAATTGTTACTTATTTATAATAAAAGAACGCAACCTCCAATTACACATTCAATATTGAAAGACAGGATTCTAAATCAGTATTCTCTACTCTAAAACATGATTCCTAGAAAGCATATTGATAAAGGGGCATTAACAAGTTTATATATTACAGACAGAGAACCTAAAATATGGACTAATGACATTCATGATCACAAAATAATGTCATTTCACCAATGATAATATCTTCCAAACACTTCAGGGCAATATCTCCAAGTAATAAATTTGGATTTTATTAAAGTATATTCACCAAATGAAAATTCATAAATGTACATGTAGATAACTTTGACGAAATTCAAAAAACACAGTCACTCAGCTTAAAATACATGCACACATGTGAATTTCTCTGAACATTTTTTATCTCTTGAGTGCCAAACTCAGTAAATTTGAAGAAGGGAAAACTTGAAGTCTCTTAAGAACTATTTTGAGTATTTCAAACTATCTATACACAGAAGGAATCATTATTCTAGATTATTTAAATTGAACAGATTTCCTATAAGCTATCTACTATAAATTATTCTCTTTATAGACTTCAAATATGTAACATAATTACAACTTGAAAATATTGAATTTTAAGATCACTAACACTGTGGTGGCAAAGTTAGACTTCTGCTTAAAAAGGTCAAAGATCATAAATGATATAACTAAATCTTACCCAGACATTTGATGGGGAAAAGGAATATTCTCTAAACCTAACTACAGACCAACACAGCTACTCAAAAGCAGAGCCTCAGAACTTTAGCTTTAAGTTCCAAGTTCAGTACAAAGTTCAGACACTTGCCACATTCCAATAATCTGCTTGTATAAAGGTATGCAATCTAGGACTACATATTTACACCTCAGTCTTGCATCAGAACTTCTTCTACCATGGTATCTTTATACCATATACACACCATAAATACTTGAGTTTATCTTTCCTTATAGATGAGTTAATTGATCAATTTCTTTTACAACTCACATGGATGAAATCAGAAAAGTTGCATTAAAAAAAGACATGGTCATTTACACAATGGATTTGTCAATATCCTTATTGAAAATGTAAGTCATGTTTCTATCAAAGGGCAAGGGGTTAAGCTGGCACAGGAGCTTAAAAGGAACACATGTTGTTGACACTATCCATCTAAATGATGCCCAGCTAAGACAGTTTTATGCACCTTATCTTCTTCCAAAAGTACTTCTTTCCTCTTTGTTAAGGTGTCACAAAATGGTATTGTGAACCTAGCCAACTACCTGTGGCTGGTGAGGTCATGGACTCTGGAGAAGAACCCAGTATTGCTACCTTCTTAAACCAGTATACCTTCTCACTACACTTAAAATACTTATCCTTATACTCACACAAAAAGGAACTCTCATCTCTCATCAAAGAAGTTTCTTTTTTGCAGCAGATGGAGACTATTACAGAAATCAACAACTGGTCAAAATTCAGAGAAAGACTGACTGTGGGTACCCAACTCCAACTAATACATCTATAACACAACTCCTACAATTAAGGCTTAGTGAATATCATGAAAGGGGGACAGAAAGATTGTAGAGCCAGAGACCCACAATGTCTGCTCTGACATAGTGCCTTCGATATATGGTAAGAAAGTTTCATCCATTAAATCTCAACAATGTGGTCACCTAAATAAGACCTACATAATGACACTACTCATTGACATGCCAACCAGGTTGGGGAGGAGTCTCATAAGGCCTCCACGTAGATGGAGAGCTCAAGTAAGGCAATTATTGGGTGCCAAGAGACAGATAATATGCCACAAGAGCCAGGTTATGAAATCAGCCAGGATAACCATCATAAGTGAAAGGAAAAAGGCAATGTGGTATATACTTAAAATACAGTATTATTCAGCCGTAAAGAAGAGTGGGATTAAGTCATTTGCAGGTAAATGGATGGAACTGGAAATCATGGTTATAAATTAGACCGACTCAGAAAGACCTGTTCTCTCATATCCACAAATCCAGATTTTTAAAAGTACACATTAAAGTAGAAGAAGAACTATGAGAAAGGGGACCAGTGGGGAGAGGGTAATGGAGCAATGGTGTTTATCAAAGTACATATCATGTAAGTATAAAAATGTTATAATCCACTGTTTTATACAACCAATATGCACCAATAAAAAAAGACACTAACCTCTTTAATGTTGATGTCTTAAGAACTTTAATTCACATAACTCTTAGTGTCCTTCCATCCTCATCAAACAAGTCTTATCATGCCCTTAAGATATACCAATGAGAGAATGGGTACCTTAATTCCTTTTTCTGTTACTGTGATAAAAGCAACTTAAGGGGAAAAGGGTTTATTTTTACTCTCAGTTCAAGGATGTAGTCTTTCATGGCAGGCATCCTGGTTAATTTTTTGTTAACTTGACACAAGTCAGAGTCATTTGAGAAGAGGGAATCACCATTGAGAAAATGCCCCCACTAGACTGGACTGTGAACAAAGTTGTGGGGCATTTTCTTGATTAATGATTGATGCAGGAGGGACCAGATCACTGGGGGTTGTGCCACCCCTGGGAAGGTGGTCCTGAGCTATATAAGAAAGCAGGCTTAGCAGCCACAAAGGGTAAGGCAGCAAGCAGAGTTCCTCTATGGTTTCTGCTGCAGTTCTTGTTTCCAGATGCCTGCCCTGCTTGAATTCAGGTCCTGACTTCCCTCAGTGATGGATTGTTACCTGAAAGTGTAAGCAGAAATAAACTCCTTCTCCCCAAGTGCTCTTGGTCATTGTGTTTTATCACAGCAGCAGAAACCCCAAGACAGCAGGTAGTCAAGGCAGCAGGAAGTGGAAACAGCTAGTCAAGAACAACAACAACAAATCCATAATCAGAAAGCAGAGAAGGATGAATGCTGCTCTGCTCAGTTATTTTTCTCTACTTATTTAGTGCAGGATCCCAGCCAGGGAATGGCACCACCCACAGTGGGTAGGTCTTCCCACCTCAATTAATGCCACCAAGATAATCCCCCACACCCTTGTCCAGAGTGCCATCTTCCAGTTCAATCTAGATTCTGCCAAGTTCACAATCAACCACCACAATGAGCTAATAAGTAGTGCCCTTTCTTGGCCAAACTTTTGGAAATTTCTTATACTTGGCTTTGGTCACTGTCATGACTATGGTCAATGAGTTTGTACTGGAGGGATAACCTCCTTTTTCACTGTAGTGACTAATCAGGTCCTGTTACCCTGACCACAACAACCTACTCCCTTAAGTAACACAAAAGTAATGCCACCAAAAGCCTCAGTGTTTCCTTCAAGACTTCTATATGGCCAATCAGGAGAGTAGAGCACAGATAGATTCTAGCCTGCAGACATGTATCAAGGACTACAAGAATGGCCATTAGCTTTATTATGCATTCATTAGGTTTTTGTCAATTTGACACCAACTAGAGTCACCTGGGAACAGGGACCTCAGTTGAGGAATTGCTCCTAAAAGACTGGCCTGTGGACAAGTCTCTGGGACATTTTCTTGACTGATGATTGATGTGGGAGGGCCAAGTCCAGTGTGTGTGGTCATGGGTTGTAAGAAAGCAAGCTGAGTGAGCTGGGGCAGTAAACCAGTAAGCAACTTTATTCCATGGCTTCTGTGTCAGCTCCTGCTTCTGGGTTTCTGATTGAGTTCCTGCCCTGACTCCTCTCAATGATGGGCTTGAATGGGATGTGTTTGCCAAACAAACCCTTTCCTACCCAAGTTGCTTTTGGTCATGGTGTTTTATCACAGCAACAGAGAGTAAACTAGAAGAGGGATGAGGATTTAAGTTCTCACATCCCACCCCTAATCTCCCCCAAAGAATGCCACCAAATGGGGTCAAATGTTTAAATACTGGAGCCTCATTTAAACTGTTACAATAATGTTATAGTTAATAAACTTGATTCTTTTAAAAACACATTACTAATATCCCGTTGTCTCATGTTCACTAGCTAAATCAACCTGTCTGAAATAGAATTTTAGATGAGAGCTAATGGCAGCCTGCATTAGATACCATGGGCAGCCAAAGTTGTTTCTTCCTACCAATTTCAACTCTTGATCTTAGCATCAGCATTGGCTCTGCTAAGCGAGAAGCCATTCCCTTACTGTGTCTGTTTGCTAGCTGCACTGTGCCTATCAGCATACAACATGTTTTTAAATCAGGTTTAAAAAAAAAAGCAGTAAAGAAACTATGGTATCTGCATGTCAGAAAGTGAATTCATGGTACCAAATCACATCATACTGCTTTTGATAGACAATTCATGCCTTTTGTGAAAAAAATCAAGGCACTTTCACCAATAGGTTGGTATGAGGCTTTACTTCGCAGATTAAAGTGGCATATGAGAAAGAAAAGAGGTACGTTGTTCCCCAATAGAAGTGAAGATCAACTACTTTTGTCGCACGCCGGTTCATCAAGATGTAAGCAAAGGGATCCTTGAAACTGTTGACACAGCCTACAAGGCCGGTAAACAGCTGCTGAACTATACTTGTGGATTAGTGACATATACCAGTCCCCCACAAAACCTATAATCAGTTTTTTCACTTCCTCAGATTCTTTCAATTTATGCTCTATCATTCTTGAAGTGAGGCAATCAAAACTGGATGCAGGTGTTCCATTTATAACTCCAACTTTTAAAAACACTCTTGGTTTTCTTGCCTGCTGCTAAGCAACAGGATGGCATCCTTACTGAGATATCTGTCATTCCATTCTCATTTCCCACTCCACATATTTTTTTTCCTCAAAAAAAAAAAAAAAGTGTAAACAGGTTCAAACTGTTAACAATAACCCAGACAGTTCTAGGAAATGCACAGGACTAATCTGCAAGACACAAATTGTAAAAGAAAGCCTGGTAACTGATAACTGTTTTGTCCTTTAAAACAATTATAGGAATGAATTATAAACTTAAGGAAGTCAGATAATAAAATCTGAGTATTATAAAAGCAGCATGGGAGCTCATAATAAATGAACTGTGTAGTAAAATAACACTATAACTATGTAATTAGTATTACTTATTGCTTTCCTTATATCATAAAGGTAGATAATCTTTCCAAGTTCAATGTGAATGAATTACAAAGTTTTTACACGCAAAAATTCTAAGTAAAAAGTTTTTTTAAAGCAATGCATTGAAAATATAAATAAATAAATGAGGCATTATCTTATTCAGAAGGTTTCAAACTATATAACACACTGACTAATAAAGTACAGATTTGCTTAAGTCTTAAAATAACTAGTTTATTAATCTAAATTATATAGTCACATAAATTATAACTATCAAGCACAATAGCATAAAGCATATACATTAACAAATTGTATGTGAATACTATATATAGTAAGTATAACAATAAAACCATGGCATTTCAGAATGGATGACCTGTTTAAGAAAATACAGTTGAAAAAATTTTGGACAGTTGAAATTTTACACCCACATAAATGATGGCTCACCTTTCCACAGACCACTGACACATGGGCTATCTTTAAAGTAGTACTCAGGAAATCTTCTCATTTTACAAATAAAAAAGTCTAAGAATGGGAGAATGACTTAGCCTAGATCACAAAGGTTACCACTGGCAGGATCATAACTGGAATACTCCTTTTCCTATGATCCCAGATCACCTCTTAAATTCCAATTCAACAATCTACACCAAACTGTTCCTAAGTGTATTTAATCAAAGCTCCCATACACAATTTCAAGCTTCTATAAATTACAGGGGGAAAACGATAGTTAGCATCCCCCATGAAACCAAGTGTCTACTCTGATCTACTGCTAAAAATGTTGTAAGCCTACATGTTTTTTAAAGTGTCCGTCTATTCACATTTATTCAAGTTACTTCCAATCAAAGAGACAATTTCCTAAATACTTTACTAAACTGTGATAGCCCAAGCCTGATTAAAAATGAAAAGATTACAACTAATCTCACCGAAGACAGCAGATGTAACCAACACGAATAAGCATAGACTTTACTGTGAATCAAGCTCTGTAGTAAATGCTTCCCATGCACTAAAACACTGAATCCTTACAGCCTTTCAACATGGTGTATGTCTCCAGTTTATAAAAGGGAAGTACAGGGAGATAATGACCTCAAGGTACACAATTAGGAAGTGATCATCAGCATCCATAACCAAGTAATATGGTTCCAAAATACTCGGAAACCAACCTAGCTAGGCAATAACTTTAAAACACATAGAGGCAGTATGGAGTACAGCTTTGTGGTAGAGGGTGTGTTTGCATATTCAAGGCTCTGGGTTCAATCCCCAGCTCCCAAACATCAACAACAAACCACAAAGGAATTACCCAGCAATATAAGGACTGTGTTAACTGAGGCCCCAAATTTTAATATACTTTATATAAATTCTTAATTAAAAATGTATATCAAAACCACTTATTAAAATGTAATACTAAAAAGTATAAAAACAGTAAGCTGTATGAGATGTTGTCTGTTTAATTCACTAAGAGTTCCAAGCACCTGAAACCTAATAGGTAGTCAAATATTTGTTATGTGACTAAAAAAAAGGAAATATTAGAGATTCCCACTGCATTAGAAAAAACACTAACAAATCTCTTAAAATTCTATGATTCTACATCATTTACAAAATTCTACCTAATGAGTAATACTTCAAGTCCTAGAAAAAATATTAATTTCCAGATTATGTAACTATAAGAAAATCCAAAAGTTGTAAGTGAAAAATGACTAGATTATAAGCATCAGTAAGGAGCACAGATAAGAGAAAAATACATTTAAAGATCCAAATTTCCCTATATATTAATAATAGCCAGTGAAAATTAAATGAAAGTGAAAAATAGCATCTGAAAGTGTAACATGCAACATTTAAGTGGAGCCAGAATTACTTAGTATCTAAGTGAAGAAAACTACAATGTATCTTTAGATGTAAAACAAGGCCTACATGAGCAGATGGGAAGCTTTATCACAGAAATGATATGTAATGACTTCTAAATGAAATCCCTGATGAAAGACACACCAGGTAGAATAAGTACATAGATACACTAAAAGTTTTTGAATAGAATAGTGAGGAAAGACTTTCCCTTCACAGTAAAACATTATACTACAAAACTCCTGTGATAATGCTATATGCCCTTTAATAGTTGCTTATACTCTCTAGGAACTGCCTAAAATACATTACATATAATTTAGTACTCATAATGACCCAATGAACTCTGTATTTTTATCTTACAGAGAGAAACTGAAATACCAAAGATGCCGAATAACTTGGACCCAGTAACATTCAAGACACATAAAGGTCCATTATAGTGGGTAATACCATTTCAAGAAATATAATTTTATTCATTCACTTAGTAAGTATTTGCTGATGGCCAATCTTGACCAAATTCTATTCTAGAATCTGGAAACAGCATGATGAAAAAGAAGGGCGTCATTCAACGCCATATATCAAATTACATGTCCTAATGTGAAGAGACAGAATACAAGAAGGAAAATAATGATCATGCCACAGCACTGTAGGGATGTTGAAAGGGAAGTAAAACTGGGTAATATAAGAGATGTGAACCAGAAAAGAGACTTCTTTCTAATCAGTATCCAAGAAGCCATCTTTTAAATATTTAAATGAGCTCAAACTTGGCTAATTTTTAAAAAATGTAATATGCTGGGAATACATTGCAGATAAAGAGAAGAACAAAGGCCTGAGTTGGGATTAAGTAAGAATGCTGAAAGAACCAAAAGCAGCCCTCCATGTCTGGAGGAGGAGGAGTAAGCAAACAGAAAGTCCCTGTTTATTATGGGACCTTTGCATCTCTCCTTCAATCCAGAAGTACCACTGTCCTGTAGGGATGATAGTAAGCAAATGGAAACCATATACAAAAGACTGCTACTAGTTAGACATTTTATAAAATGGACATACCTAGAAAAATAAAATGATCATTTAAAGAATGGTTAGCAAACTGTAGTGTAATACACAATATACAATTAATGAAAAGTCAGAAACTAGCACATACTGGCCTAGAAAGATGTCCTATAGACTTATGTGAAGAAAGCAAGCATCTATATGACATGATTCTGCTTTACTAACATGAGAATTTGGAACCACAGTGCCATTAATTTTACCACTATGGCTACTTCTAACACCATGCATTTTGCTTCCTCCCAACCAAGCACAAGTCCTCCTGCATGGCACCTGCCAGCCCCTTCCTCTAAGTCATTCCCTTGGCTCACTCCCCCACCCCTGCTCATTTCTTTCCCTGGGATCATGGGGACCATCCCATCAGTATCATTTAAAACCACAATATATTATAATTTTGCAGCAACTAACCAAGTTCTAATGATTCTAGAGTACACAGATGATATCATAACCTTAGCTTATAAATGAGAAATCACATGAATAATTGAAGGCAATTAAATATTCAGCCAGATGTTTCATTAAGAAAAACACAAATGAGTTACTCTTACCTCTACTTTCGTCCGATAGAGAATGAGCCGCTTAAGGCTGTATAATTTGGCAATGTGACCGAAAGCTTGAGGTGGCAGTTTATCACAGGACGAGAGATTTAAGTCTTGTAGATTTGGGCACATTTCAGAAATAACCTCCAAGCAAGTTTCATTAAGGAAATGGCTGCAAGATAACTCAAGGCGTACTAATTCAGATCCACACACCTTTAGAAACCTGTGAAAACAATATTCCATGGAAATTATATAAAATTTGTAAAATATTTTTGCAAGAACTTTGAAATTATATCACCCCTTAACAGACATGCTTAGGAGAATAGATTCAACTAAATAAAATACATAACTTGATTCACTGAAGTTCTTACTGCATGCTGAAATGTTCATGGCTAAGAAAAATCAAGTTGAGAAGGTAATGAATTCACATGGTACAAAGTCAGCTACTATTAAGTGCAAATTAAGATGGCAGAGAAGATAGCTCTACTTACCTGTAATTCCCATCTGAGTTGTAAAATCAAAAGTATAAAACCCTAGGCTCTTGGGATATATCACTCTCTTAACAATGCCCATTCAGAATGGGGTAATATATTTTGAATAAAGCATACAAAATGACAGGTTTAATTAAATGACTTTGAAATCAGTCAGACTGGCTTCCTTTTAATTCAGAAAATATCTAGATTGGCTTAACTATACTATGTTCCCCTAGTTGCTGCCATTTAGTAACTGAACTGCTTGGTTTCAGAATTAATATAAAATATCCAATTGTAACTTCCCACAAATACATAGAAATAAGAAAAGATAAAAGAATAGAAAATGTTTCATCAGAAATTGCATTATTTATCTTGACTGCATGAAAATTGGTGTTGAAATGTTTGTTCGGAGCTGTCACAGAAAACAATGTTAAGATTCAGCATGAATGTGAAAGTGTACAAATCTATGAAGATTATCAACTGGGCAAACTGCACCCTCACACCCGCACCCACTACCCCTGGCCAGCACTACTTCAGTGCCACACAAACAACATTAGCACTCTGAACTTCCATTACAACTTTTTTCTAGGTGATTTAAGAACCAGCGGAATGCACATTCAAAATAAAATCCAACTAAATCGGATAACTCACATTTTTAAAATATGACATGGGGCTAGATATCAAATATGGATAATTTTTCTTTTGTCCTGTTGTACTCTTTTTCTATCAACTACCGAGGTGTGAGGCAGGGGGATTCACCTACTGTCTTATTCTGGTTCTATTGCTGTGAAGTGACACCATGACCATGGCAACTCATACAGGAAAACATTGAGTTAGGGTGGCTTACGGTTTCAGAGGTTTAATCCATTACTGTCACGGTGGGAAGCATAGTGGCATGCTGGCATACATGGTGTTGAAAAGGAAACTGAGAGTTCTGCATCTGAACTGGCAGGCAACAGGAAGAGAAGAGAGCAAGCCATTGGCCTGACTTGGGCTTCTGAAACCCCAAAGCTCACCTGCTAATGACACACTTCCTCCAACATGGCCATATCTCATAATCCCTGTCAAGTAGGCCACTCCCTGATGACCAAGCATTCAAATACATGAGCCTATGGAAACATTTTTATTCAAACCACCACACCCACATCTCATCATTTTCTGTTATCAAAGGCAGGCCTGAAGAGTACTTACCATATTGCTTCATGGTTTTGAACATTAAATAGTATATGAAAGCAGTTCACAAAGTAAAGCACCCCACAAACATTAAAAATCTACGATAAACCTTGGCTAGCAAAGTTTTAACTTTGAAAACTGTGTGTGTACAGGAGTGTAGTCAGAAGATGACTTTGTGAAGTCAATTCTCTCTACCTTTCTGCTGGTGACTCAAGTCATCAGGCTTGTGCAGCAAGGACTTTTACCAGACTGAGCCATCTTGCCACTCCGGACCTCACTTTTAAACAAAAAAATGTGGTTGTCCCTGATTATCTTTAAATAGCATAAAAGCCCCAGTAGCCCACACATTTACATGTGAAATACCCACTCCTTGTTAATCTTCTGCAATCTGTATTCAGCTCTTCCCAATTCACCTTTTCCTTTCAAACTCTAAATTCCAACAGCCTGTCTTATTAGTGTGATTATCTGTGACATTTCACACAACTGCTCACCCTTCCTTAACACTCTGATGCTTCCCCTGTGACGCCGTTACCTGGATCTCCTACAGCTCGATTTCCTCTGCTAATTATATTACCTAAAGTGCAGTCTTCATCCAGCACTTTCATTCAATCAGTAAATATTTATTGAAGTTCCACTATGACATGCAGTGTATGCCGGGAGACATCATGGATAAAACATAGTTCCCACTTTCATGAAGCTGACTTACATTTTAGTGAGAGGAGACTAGAAACAAAGAAATAAGTAAAATAGACAATACATTAAAGAATGGAAAATGTCAAGGGGAAAATAAAAGCAAAAAAGTGCAATAGAGGCTTGGTCAGAGAAGTCTCAGCAAGTGGGCAAGGTAGGTTTGAAGCAAGAAGAGGTAACCAAAGCAGGCATCCAGAGAAGGAATATTCCAGGCAAAGGGAAGGGCATTTGTACTGGCTGGGGCAGAAACTGAGGCAGGAGGCATGGGGTGAGGAGCAATGAGGACATCAGAGGACATGAAACACTTTCCTGTGTCACTATAAAGGCCCTGGCATTCATTTGGGGAGAGAATCTTTGAGCAGAGAAGTGATGTCATGCCCGGGTTCTACCAAGATTGTACTGGTTTCTGTATAATTTAACTAAGAGGAACAAGGGCAAGAGCAGGGTGCCATGAGGACACTCTCCAACACTTACAGAAGAAAGGACAGCCCACTGGACCCACAAGGTAGTACCAAACATGGTGATAGCCAGGTTCTGAATCCACTTCCAAGGTGGCAGTGCTGAATGGTGACAGACTTCCATCACACCAGATCCAACTCCAGCACAGTCTGTTTTCCATTGCTTTTCTTTTTTTTTTTTTTTTTTTTTTTTTTTTTTTTTTTTTTTTTTTTGGTTTTTCGAGACAAGGTTTCTCTGTGTAGCTTTGCGCCTTTCCTGGAGCTCACTTGGTAGCCCAGGCTGGCCTCGAACTCACAGAGATCCGCCTGGCTCTGCCTCCCGAGTGCTGGGATTAAAGGCGTGCGCCACCAACGCCCGGCTTCCATTGCTTTTCTAAGTACAATTCACTTATTTACTAACATTTTACACTGAGTTCTACAAGCTTCTTCATGTCCTTCAGCAACTGAAACAGATCCTTGGTGCATATATGTAGCTGGAGTTTTCTCCAGTCCTGCCTGGCCCATGGTCAGGACAAATCTCTCTCACCCACCAGTCCCACAGCAGTTCAGACCCAACTAAATAAACACACAGAAACTTATATTGTTTACAAACTGTATGGCCATAGCAGGCTTCTTGTTATCTAGTTCTTATTTCTTAAATCCACCCATTTCTATTAATCTCTAAATTGCCACGTAGCTCGTGACTTACCGGTATCTTAACATGTTGCTTCTTATCAGGGTGGCTGGCAGCATCTCTCTGCCTTAGCCTTCTACTTCCCAGAATTCTCTTCTCTGCTTGTCCCTCCTATACTTCCTGCCAGGCTACTGGCCAGTCAGCATTTTATATATACAGAGCGATATCCACAGCACATACAGTCCTTAGCATTACTATAGGATGATGACTAGTACTGTGAACTTTACAGATGAGAAATCACTGAGAAGACAAGCCTCTGGGCATCTATGAGAGATTACGTAGATTCCATTAGCTTCTGGGAATCTGTGATGGATTACTGAGATTCTATCAGCCATTGGGAATCTGTGTTGGATTATTGAGTCTATCAGCCTTTGGGCAGGTCTGTGGAGGGTGATCTAGTGACATTGACTGAGGTGGGAAGAGCCAACTTTCCCTGAAGACAGCACTATTCCAAGGGCTGGGGTCCTGGTCCGAATAGAAAGGAGAAAATTGCTGCACACTAGCACTCTGCTCTGCGCTTCCTGACTGCAGGCACAACGGGACCACCTGCTCCCAGCGTCTGCTGCCATGACACCCTGCACCCAGAACTGTGAGCCAAACAAGCTCTTCCTTTAGATGCTTTTCTCAGGGGATTCTGTCACAGCATCAAGACAAGAGATACATGTGGCATTTAAAAAGCAGTCGAGTAAATCTTCAAACTATAAAGATTCACTTCATAAATTTATCTATTCTTTTTATTGAAAATAGATTTTTCATACAATATATTCTGATCACAGTTTCCCCTCCCCCAACTTCCCCCAGAGCCCCTTCCTCTCTATCCACCCAAATCCATGCCCTTTCTCTCTCCCTTTCTCTCCCTTCTCTCTCTCTCTCTCTCTTTCTCTCTCTCTCTCTCTCTCTCTCTCTCTCTCTCTCTCTCTCTCTCTCTCTCTCTCTCTCTTCTCTCTGGAAATGAAAGAGTAACAAAAAGAGCCAAAGAAAGAGCACAGCCACAGAGACACACACATTCACTCACATAGAAATCCCATAAAAACACAAAATCAGAAACCATAATATATAAGCAAAAGACACTTGTAAGGTTGAAAAAAATGTCTAGACAAAGCATTATAAGAAAAATAAACTTCCAAAAATACCCTTGAGTTCATTTTATGTTGGCTATCTCCTGCTGGACATGGAGCTTGCCCTTGGGTGGGGTTTGTATACCCAGTGGTACTCCACTAGAGAAAACGAATTTTTCCTTTGCCGGCAGCTGGCAGTTAGAGATAGTTTATGGGTTAGGAATGGGCACTCGTGTCTGCTTCCTCTCTCAGTGCTGGGGTCCTATCTGGCTTTGATCTGTGCAGACCTATATAAGTTTTAGTGACTAAAGGTACTTTTCTGTTCATGGGCTCAAATTACTTCCCCAAATTGGATAAATTAACATTGCTACTTCACTTTGTATACACATTAGTTATGGTGAGTGATTCACTTATAAATTAGCAATCTAAGAATGAATGTTGGCTTTCAAAAAATCAAAAAGTCTTATTTTTAATTTAATAATTTCTAAAATGATTTGCAGATTAGCAAAGTTAAACAGAAGTATGTGAACTCTGAGGACAAGATGCATTAGTTTTCTTATTTCTTTATGGTCTTTGCTACTGGGCAAAGCACTTTTATTTATATTTCTTTTTCAAACTTGGGTTAGAATGACTTGACATTTCTTTTCTTCCTTTGCTCTCATTATGGAAAACTTTTCCTCCAAAGAATGTATAGAGGAGTGTCAAGCTAATCACCGGAAACCTCATCATTAACAGACAGGAAAACTTCAGGCTGATGATAGACAATGATAGATGATAGACTTGGAAAGTACAAGGAAGACAATGGCCATTCTTTTTTTGACAAAGTTTTTCTGTGTAGCCCTGGCTGTCCTGGAACTCACTCTGTAAACCAAACTGGCCTTGAACTCACACAGATCCACCTGCCTCTGACTCCTGAGTGCTGGGATTAATGCACTACTACCAGATGACAATGGCCATTCTTATATTACTTTTACCTTTTCCTCCCTCCATCCAAGATTCAGATATGCATTATTTTTACTCTGAGTAGGTTATCTAATTAATATGTTCATATTCTTTCTTTCTGACTTTATATAATATATCAATCCCACAAAGGCAGCAGCAACAGACTCAACTAACCATACATGAATCATTTCTTAATGTGCTCTGTAGTGGGTAGCTATTCCAGCTTTGACCTGGAAGTACTACCCCATTGAGGCTTCAGCAACTGTCATGCCTAAAAGGCAGAGCCAAGAGAGGAGCCCTGAAGACCCGAGATCTGGATGTGCCGGCTCTCTTGGTTCCTGGATCCTGGAGGGAGACCGAACAGAGTTCTCCAGAGAACACCGCTGGACTGCGCTTCACCTTTCCCAGACCCGTAACCTATCCCTTCACTTGTAATTTACCCCACAAAATAAACCTCCCTTTTAACTACGTGGAGTTGCCTTAATATTTCAACCAATAGCACTCCATGGAAGTTTTATATTAATGAAGTTACACAGATATTTTTGCATTAACTAGTTATCAATTATGACATGGGTCTTATGACTTGGAAGAAAAATAACTTATTCCCCCAGCCTGCTTGTTCTACATTGTGAAGTCTCATCTAGTATTACTCGATGTTAAGTTTTATTTACTTTTTTTAGAACTTCCCTTTTTAATTTTTCTACTTTTATTAAAAATAGATTTTTGCTCAGCACTGGCACACGCCTTTAATCCCAGCACTCGGGAGGCAGAGCCAGGTGGAACTTTGTGAGTTCAAGACCAGCCTGGTCTACAGAGCGAGTTCCAGGATAGGAACCAAAACTACATGGAGAAACCCTGTCTCAAAAAACCAAAAAAAAAAAAACAAAAAAAAACAAAAAAAAACAAAACAAACAAACAAACAAACAAAAAAACAAAAAAAACTTTTCTCATATACTATATCCTGATTATAGTTTCCCCTCCCTCTACTCCTCCAAGTTCCTCCCCACCTTCCTTTCCATCTCATTAGAGAAAAACATGTTTCCACAAGATAACAACAAAACATAACAAAATACAATATAATAAGATAAAACAAAAACTATCACATCAAAGTTGGACAAAACAAACCACCAGAAGGAAGAGCCCAAGAAAAAGCACAAGAATCAGAGACCCTCTCTTATACACTAAACTGGAAGTCACAATATATACTCAGAGGACCTGGTGCAGACCCCTGTGAGTCCTGTGCATGCTGCCTGTCTCTGTGAGTTCATGAGTTTTCTCACACTGATTTAGAGGGCCTTGTTTCCTTGGTGTCCTCCATCCCCTCTGGCCCTTACACTCTTTCCACCTCCTCTTCCATGGGGCTCCCTGAGCTCTGGGGGTGGGATTTGATGGAGACATCCCATCTGTATGTTCCAAGGTTTCTCTCTTTAAGGGTTTTATGAGCCTACATTCTGAAAGACAATCCTGGATTAGGTCTGCTGCTATGAAAAAGGGGGGTCGCCGGGCGGTGGTGGCGCACGCCTTTAATCCCAGCACTCGGGAGGCAGAGGCAGGCGGATCTCTGTGAGTTCGAGGCCAGCCTGGGCTACCAAGTGAGTTCCAGGAAAGGCGCAAAGCTACACAGAGAAACCCTGTCTCGAAAAACCAAAAAAAAAAAAAAAAAAAAAAAAAAAAGAAAAAGGGGGGTCCCTGGAAAGAAATAAATTGCTTATTCTTACAAGCTGAATGAATAAGTCTAGAGCAGTGGTGTTCAACCTTCCTAATGCTGTGACCCTTTAATACAGTTCCTCTGGTTGTGGTGACCCCCCAACCATAAATTATTCCATTGCTACTTCATAAGTGTAATTTTGCTACAGTTATGAATCATATGTAAATATCTGATATGTGACTTCCAAAGGGGGTCACAACCCTCAGTTTGAGAACCATTACTCTAGAGGAATATATACACAAGGAGTACTTTACTAAATAACTTGTACCCTAAAATAATTAACATCACATGAATGAATATTTTAACATGAGTTTATTCATCATAAAGTGAAAGGTGGTGATGATCAAAATCTGCCTGATGCATAGAGATAAGGACAGAATTAGATATAAATGTCCCTGGTTTCTGATTTTTAATACTATGTTTTGCTAGCTGAGCCTATAACTGTTATAATACAGCAAACTTAAGATATTTTAATTCCAAATAATTCAGAACATTATTTAATATATATAGTTTTAAAAGAAAGCCATTAAGCCCAAAACTTCTTAGTTATTCTATATGGTACTACCCACCAATGGTAGCTGTCCTAGTTAGGGTAACTATTGCTGTGATGAACCACCACGATCAAAAGCAAGTTGAGGAGAAAGGATTTACTCAGCCTAAAATTCCAAATCACAGTCCATCACTGAAGGAAGTCAGGGCAAGAACCTGGAAGCAGGAGCTGATACAGAGGCCATGGAGGGGTGTTGCTTACTAGCTTGCTCCTCATGGATTGCTTAGCCTGCTTTCTTATAGAACCCAGGACCACCATCCCAGGGATGGGACACCCATAATGGGTTGGGCCTTCCCCAATCACTAGTTAAAACTTTCATTTGAGACTCTCTCCTCTCCAGTGACTCTAGCTTGAGCCAAGCGGACATAAAACTAGCCAGCACAGAGAGACAGGAGAGAAACAAGTTTCAAAACTGTGTTTACTAGAAGCCAACAAGCTAAGAGACAACCACTTACAACACAGGCAGGTAAAAGATCAGTACACAAAAGGTTTTAATATGCTCCTTAGGCTATAAGACTCACTCTGTCAAGACAGCCGTGGTGCTTTGAATGTGAGACGTCCCTCCTAGGCTCCTATGTGGGAATAGTTGATCCCTAGCTCTTTTGGAAGGTTGTAGAACCTTTAGCAGATGGAGCTTCACTGGAGGTAGTGGGCCACTGGCCATGGGTTGGGGGAGCAGGGAAAGGTGGCTTTATATATCTGATTCCTGTTCTTTCTGCCTCCTCAGTGTAATGTATAGTCAGCCTCCTCCTCTTGCTCCCATGCCTTCCCCATTTGCTCCCATACCTCCCTCACCATCATGGGCCATACCCCTCTAGAACTGTGAAACAAAATACCCCCTTCCCCCAAAGAGCATTTTATCTTAGCAATAAGATAGCAAATAAGACAATAACCAATAAAGCTCTTGAACCCAAAAAGCATCCAAAAAATGTTTCCTGGTGAAGTGAGTATGAATTATTTAGAACAGATATAGAGGCCAGGGATAAAATTCTCCATAGAAGGAGGGATATCAGAGACATTCGGCATCTATTGATTTAAATGGCACTGCTAAAGTGGACCCTAGGTTTTTAAGCAAAATATTATGATTAAGCTTTAAAGCACAACAGCAGAGAGACAAGTGAATACACAAGACCTTAGAGATGGGATGTATAGCAAGAGAATTAAAAAGTATTGATTTTCACTAGTAAAAATGATATGCATGGGCAGTACTCATAAATCTGGGGCTGGAAGCAGCTTTTAATAAATGATTAAAATTTTCTTTATTCCAATTTCACCATTTTCTCTGTTCTTCTGATGATAAAATGTCCTATAAGTTCTTTAAAATCTACCCAGTTATAACTTTCACAAATAAGATTTTTAGACCACAAATGACAGCTTTCCCAAAATACGCATCCAGAACAGCACCAGTGGTCTCTACCATAAAATGTGCTTTTTTTTCTTCGACATATTATATAAATAAATCTTCACAGTAATGCATATAAATAGAGCACTACTTATTCATAGATGATTCATTAATAATCAAGCCATGCATATTTATTGTTTATTCTGAGAAGGCTGCCTCCAAGTCATAATGACTGTCAATTCAGTCAAGTCGAAGAGCCAAAAGCAATCAGCGAAGTTGCAACATGCCCTACCCCTACCTTTCTCTCTTTGTGTTTAAATACATTTCTAAATGTGAACAGAAGCTGTGCTGAAAGAAATGCTAGCAAATGTATGCTTTGACTGGATGACATACTGCAGTAAGATATGGGTAACTTAAATGGATACGTAGTCTGTGATCATGCAGACAGCCCCAGAACAACACATTTAGGTGAACTGAAAACCAGAAGCAGAACTGCTGATAAGACAGCAGACTGGAGCTCTAACTGCAAACAAGACCCTATTCACTGCCAGTCTAAATAAACAGCACAGCTGAGATTCCTCCTCACGACTGAGACTTTTTCTCTTGCTTATTCAAACTACAGTTTCTAAAAACTTGTTTGATATAACTTTTACAGTGCACTCACTGTTGTTATGATCACACACATCACTGTGTCAAAGTCATACCTCAGTTTCTTACCACCATTTTCCTTAATGTCTATATACAGTCACTAGCTGCCACCCTGTTATTTATTTATTTATTTATTTATTTATTTATTTATTTATTTATTTATTTATTTGGTTTTTCAAGACAGGATTTCTCTGTATAGCCCTGGCTATTCTGTAGACCAGGGTGGCCTCTAACGCAAGAGATCCACGTGCCTCTGCCTCCCAAGTTCTGGTATTAAAGGCATGAGCTATCACCGTCCAGTACCCTGTCATTTTCTATGAAAGTATGCAAAGACTATGCTTACACGTTTATCTTCACAGCTTTTTCTTCATTTATAGAAGGAAGCTCTATATTAGATGTCGCAAATATCTTTTTACATGGTCAATAATACCTGCTACCATGCTTGACACATAGGGTGAAAACAGTTAAGGATCTACTTTAAATTGTTTTTATTACACTTATTTATCATAAGTGTCAATACGTTTGGGTGCATGCACACCTTAGTGTCTGTGAAAATCAGAGGACAATTTGAGGATTCCATTTTCCCCTTCTATCTTGTCGGTTCCAGAGATCCAACTCAAGTTTTTGGCTTAGGCAGCAAGAGCCCTTATCCACTAAGCCATCTTGTCAGCTCCTAAATTCCTAAGTAATTTTAAAAATAGAAAATTAATTTCCCCAGTAGAAATCACTGAGACAAGAGCTGGGCCTTTATAATGTAAACCAGTCTTTACTGATACCACTTGTTCCATCTCATATTGTTTGCTTAAGTTTATGATCAACAGTATATGCTCAAAACAGTCATAATTAATTTCCATTCTTATCCATCTTATTAGCAATAAGGAAAATTTGAAGATGGAATGTTTGAAACAGAGAGAACTAGCATTGGACTAAGACCCTGCTGGAATTCAAGGACCCAAAAGAGAAACTTGGCCTTCGAAGTACATTGGAAGGGCAGTGGAAGGTCTCAGAAGTGGCCTCAGAAGCAAAGTTTATCTAGCTTCTCCTGCCTGCTTGTCTCTTCCCCTTAGACTGAGTCACAGAAAGCAGCATTCCTCTTACCCAAGACAGGTTAGATAAATTTAACTTCATCCTCCCAACTCACCACAAAACCTAAACCTATTACTCTAACTTTTCCTTATCTCCCTGTCCATAGTGAAGTTCTTTGGCTGGCCCTACCAGCACAGCCCTGCAATCCCAGCTGCTTAGGGGGCTGAAGCAGGAAGATTCCAAGCCAGATATCTACTTGGATTACAAAGCAAGTTCAAAGCCACCTGGGTAACTTAGCGAGACACTGTCTCAAAATAGAAGGTAAAATAACAGTAACAAGAAGAGCTAGGGATATACAGATCAGTGCACAAGCAGTTGCTTGGCATGTGTGAGACCTTAGGTTTAGACCCAGCAACAGGATAAAGGAACATTGATTAATTTAAAATAACAGAGTGTCTCTAAAGTTTCTCCTCCATGTTTGACTTTATGGAAATGATGGGATCATATGGCACATACAAGAACAATCATCAAGGTTAAGAGAAAAGCACCTGTTTGGATCCTAGGAAAAATTACTATGGCATTACTAAATGAATATGCACTTCTGCAAGCTTTCGAATGTTTAACAGGTGACATTTAATAGTAAGGAAACTAAATGCTTAAATAGAAAGGAGCAGAAACACCTGGGCAGGTCTGCAAGCGCCGTCCTCTATTTAGCATGCAATTTCATTTTCAACATAATTAGCTTAAATGAGCTTCTAAATTTGGGTGATGTATTGCACATGTAATTAAGATTTAATTAAAAATGTTCTGTAATAAATTGTTTTCCATTTCTGACAAATCACATTAGAGAGGTAGATTTTGATTTGGAAATAGTTTTTTAAATGTGTTAATCATCTGTGCTGAAAATACGAGAAAGAAAAAAAGCAGTTCAGTTGAAAGTCACTTGAGATTTAAATAAGAAGTAAAGGATACAGTTGGCCCTTACATCATTATGAAGTTTAGCTGAAGAGGATAGTTCACACTCATTCGTTTTTATAAACATCAATATTCTAACCAAGCACTTGATATCTTTTGATTCTTATAAAATAGACAAATACAGTTTAAAAACTGTACCGTGAAAGCACTTACATACAAGTCTAGTCTCTTGATAAAAAGCTTCAGCAAGGTTTTGTAACTACCTGCTAAATCCCGACACGGAGATGAACCCCCTGTTGCCAGTCCAAGACAGATTAAGCCATTGGACGAGAGCACAGCGAGCCTGTAGGAACTCCAGTGAGGCGTCATCTAACTTCGCCCAGTACGGCTGCAAGTTGAGGTGGAGATACTGCAAAGGGTCGCAGCAATGCTGGTGGAGAAGTCTGCAGGTCTGTGCTAATCTGCACAGGTCTGGTAGTGAGAGATGATTCAGAATCAGTTGAATGAGCTATATAAAACAGAAAGCCAATGTCATCAAGAGTGAAGGACGGTGTCACTTTTTACAAACACAGACTGTGGTCTAACGAAGAGCAGTATCACAGTTTCAAACAGTATCTTCACAAAACAGATAAATCAACATTCACCAAAGTATCCAATAGAAACATACTACACATACATACTATACATACATAGACTTGACTGAATTTAAAAACCGCTCAAATTCTCAACTCATGTTGACAACTCATTTCATACTGTACAAAGATACATACACTGGTAATTGTTGAATAATAAAAATGTTCAGAGATTAAATTATCTACATGCAGGTCACTGGTGAAACAAAAGAAAAGAACTTCCACTCTGTACTGGTGGAATCAGTAAGCAGGATGTTTTCCTAACACTGACAAAGATAAGCACACAGTGTCATTGAAGCCCTACCAGGACCTGACTCCAGAGAGCAAGTATACTCCTGCCAGACAAGTACCATTTATAGGTGGGGGGGCAGGTGAAGAGAGTCCAGTGGTAAGAATGGGCTTACCCAGAGCTTCTCTGGATTTACCTGGAAGCAATGAGGACTGTGGAAAGGATCCAAACTACAGTGGCACAGTACATTTTATGAAAGAAAAAGAGTAACACAGGGGTGCTCCAGGAAGCTGGAAGGGGACAGCTGGGAGCCAACACAGAATTCCAGGTCAGGAGAAAAGAGGAATCCCACTGAAGGCAGCTAGCAGCAATGATGGGGCAACATACATTATTAACAAAATGGAAACAAAAGATAACTTTAATTACAATTATCTCTTTGAACTAGAATAAGATTTGTTTTCCAGTTGGGGCTTTCTAAACTAGTTTTCAAAGAACAATGTCTTAAGTGGCCTAAACTGAACCAAGAATCATAACGAAAATTGTGTATTTGCTTAATGATAAAAAAAAAATTAGATGAGAGAAGGTAAATTTTTTCATTTAACACAATCTGAATTTTCTCTGTAAGTAATTATACCCTTTAGCATAAATGATCTTCTTCAACTGATCATATAAATTCAGTATTAATGTCCGATCAGAATTTCATTGTTTGGTGCCAAATATTTTAACATTCAGATGAACAATATAGTCTTTGAAGTTTCAAGGGTATTATAAAACAAGAGCAGTTGTTGATTAACATATTGTATTTAATAAGGCTTGCTATTTATTTTTAGCATTGAACTTGGCTGTAAAAATTACTTGAGGATGTTGTACGTTTGCATACATACTTATTAGAAAAACGGAAATAAAAATTATTTGCATAAAAGCTGAAAAGATTCTCTCTTTGACCAATACTTAGTCCGTTTTCTAGACTCTCTCCTGGGCCTAATTTTTGCTGCTTTATAAAATCCAATTTTACCAAAACAAACAAAATACAAAATCATTAAGTTAGCAAGAATTCTCATCATCCTCCATGATGATGTAGGCATAGTTGGTCTACCTGTCTCTAAGTACAAATCCCATTAATTCAGGTCAGCTTAAATCGTCCCTTCTCCTGATAGTGCTTTTTAGCAATTTTCCATCCCCTGATTCTCTCAACCTGCTCACTAGCTTCAAGTGTCCGTGATGTATTCAATAACAGCCCAGTCTCCTTAAGTGAAAAGTACCACTGAAGAATCCCTATCATACCCAAACACCTTAACAAATTTCCATCATCCAGATAACCTTGTTGACATATACAAACAAAAGCATGCAGGTAAAAAAATCAGAAAAGTCAAATACAGAAGAAATGTGGAAAATGAGGTAACACTCCCCCAATACACAAACACCAGAGGAAAGCACTACTAATAGTTCTTTTCTGATCTCTTCCAGATAAATGACCGTCTATTCTTGGTTATGCACTAAAAGGATGAGACTGTATTCACTGCTTAGCATCTTGCTTTTCTTATTCAATGACATATCCTGTAGATCTTTATCTGTACAAACAGACCTACCTTATTCCATTTCACACATGTGACACAATAACAATAAAATAGTTGTATATTGATGTATTTTCTGCTGTTTTCTTATTGCAAATAATACTGCAATATCATTGTGTGTATGTGTTATGTATTCATGTTCATCTTGGCAAACTGGCAATATATCTTTAGAGTAAGTTACACACATTTAAAAGTTGCTCTTCTGAATGTTCACATCAATTTATATATTCATAGTGTATACAAGTATCCATTCACTTACGTACTTGACACTACTGGTATTAAACTTTACCATTCTGTAAGGCACAAGGGTGGGGGACACACTGAGTTGTCTTTATTCCTCCAGCCCTCTTCTTCATCCTCCACCACCTCTTCTTCATATTCCTTTTTATTTTTGCTACTGTTGTTAATTACAGAAATTTAATCCCAAATGTTTTCTTCTTTCTTCTTGGTCTATTCAAGGACTCAACTATTTATTTATCCACCATTTCTCTCATCTCAATAACCTTCAATGTGAACCAAGTTTTCTACAGTTTAACTGTATATGTTAGAATGAAGGTGAGAATCATGACCACTTTTCCAGAATTTTCTTCATTATTTTCATTTTCTTAGGTGAACTTTTCAAATAAAAAATCTGTTTATATTTCAGTTGGGACTTCATTAAGCACATTGTAACTTTAAGAAAAGCTGACACTATATTTGTAGGATCCATGTGTATGTGGATACATATGCATGGCACTTTTATCTTATTGTATCCTTCTACTAAAGGGCATTGTATGACTTAACATTTAATAATCTTTTATGTCCCAGGAGTTTCTAAAGCTATGGGTATTTATCTATAACTCTGACATATGTCAACCGATTTTTATTGCCTAATTCTCCTGAATATTCTAATATATAATCATTTTGTCTGTAAATGATTTTATAGCCTACTTTTCAAAAATTACACCTTTTATCTCTCTCATGTCTATAGTACTAACTAAAACTTTTAGAATGGTTTTAAATAACACTGTTTGTAATTCAATTTAATTCAATTCACTTAATATGAGCCATGAAGGTGAGATACATATGTAGTTTCAAAACTTGAATAAACATATTTTTTAAAGACATAGTCTCATTCTGTAGGCCTGGCTGGCCTGGAACTCACTTTGTAGACATCTCAATTCAGCTACATTTTTTTTTTTTTAATTTTTCGAGACAGGGTTTCTCTGTGTAGCTTTGTGCCTTTCCTGGATCTTGTTCTGTAGACCAGCCTGGCCTCTAACTCACAGAGATCCACCTGCCTCTGCCTCCCAAGTGCTGGGATTAAAGGTGTGCACCACCACCGCCCGGCTCAGCTACATTTTTCAAATGTCTCAAGAATACATATAGCTAGTGGCTACTATCCAGGACCCGGTATTTCTAGTGCTTCATAACTATATACTAGCTAGGTTAACAAATAACCAAGTACTTACTTTAAAAAATGGATAAAAATACAGATACCTCTCCAGCTTTGACTCCTAGTTTTGCTACCTACTAGAGCAGAGCCTGAGATTTTGTCCTTTTGACTTAGTACTGTAATATTATCATCCTGACTCTCTAATATAAAAATATGCTTAAATACCAGGAATAAATCTTTAATGATCTTTGTATTACTTTAAAATAATTCTATTTTGCATATTTTATTTATGTAGCAATAAATAAATATTAACAAAATGGTCTGAAATTATCTATTCTTGTTTAGTCTTATATAGTAATACACTGATTCATAAAAATTAATTCTTTATTATATGTAAGTTTAATATTCATAGACTGTTAAATGCTTGAAAGAAAATATGAATTGTCTGACCTTGGCAAATGAGGTACCTTAAAATTTACAGAATAATGTGTTTTTTAACAAAAATATTCAAATTGATTTTCATAGAATTCTTTTCTTTTTCTTTCTTTTCGGATACAGGGTCTCACTATATAGCACTGGCTGACCTAGAACTCATAGAGATCCATTTGCCTCTGTCTCCTGAGTGCTGGGTTAGGGTATGTACCACCATACTAGCTCCATAGAACTTTTAAACAGTTAGTGTAAAAAGACATTCTGGATCAGATGATGAATAGCTCATTTCTTCCTGGTGAGTCAATACTTAAACAAACTCTAGCATCTTCTGGCATAGTCCAAACCAAAGTCTCCATATTAAAAGGTATATACTATGTGAAGACATAAAATATTAATATATGACATTCTGATACTTAATATAACCTTTTGAGAAAATATCAAAATATAAAAAGAATGAAAAGTCACTAAAACTATGACACTAACATGTGAAGAAGCTCTTTTGGAGTTTGATTAAATAAAAGATGACAGATTTTAGACCAAATGGACACAGCTCCTAATCGTCACTAATACAGTATCTACTGTCTATTAAGCTGTGTTCATAAGGACATCTTACCTTGAAGCACCTTTAGAGGAACACAATGAACAGAGGATGTGATGTATTCAAAAGGATCTGAAACTCAGCTGATCAACTGGCTCTTGAACCTCAATCTAGTCCATGAGACTGTTCAGTCCATTTTACAACACTGATTCTTTACCTGACACCCTTTTTCATCACACCTAATCAGTGCCCCTTCCAGAATACTGGTTCTGTCTCCTGGCTGCTTCTACAAAGTATGTTGTATCATGTATTTGAAACTCTACAAGCTCTTACCTTTCACCATATAAAGAAGCCAAAATTTCACAATCCATTCCACAGAGACCTTCCTCCTCTACTGAAGCTCCCATTGCTTCCTTTCACTGAGGCAGATTACACCTACAATAAATTTATACACACCCCCTCTCTCATTTATACCTCTTTTTGTTTGTTTGTTTTTGTTTTTCGATACAGGGTTTCTCTGCATAGCCTTGGCTATCCTGGAACTCACTCTGTAGACTAGGCTGGCCTCCAACTCATAGAGATTCGCCTGACTCTTCCTCCCAACTGCTGGGATTAAAGGGATGCCTCACCACTGCCTGGCTCATTTAGATGCTCTTAATTGTGGAATAAAACACATATATAAAATTGCCTGAATATTATGGGCAATTTCTAGAATATTAGCTATTATTCTATATCCTTCTCTTCCATTCAAAAATGTAAAGCATGAAATTATAATCATTTATCTTCTCTAGATATTTAGCAAATTATTTACTAATTCAAAATATCCATAACCCCATCCCAACCAATTTTACTAAGCACTAGAGAATCACAGCACCCCACAGTCCACTGGCTAGCTGGAGAAAAGTGCAAAGCTCTTGGTAAACTCTGAGGATGCTCTTTGATGCAGTAGAGCAGGTGCTTCTGCAATGCAAGCAGTCCTGTAGTGCTGTCAGTGTGAATGTGGCCTCTCCTGCACTCTCCTTGTCAGATCTAACTGCAGACATGCAGAAATGCTGGTATTCCCATCAGGCTACAGCCGTTCTTCTCACCTCTGAATAGTCACTTCTCTCTGCCTCCATCACTCCTTTTAATGCTATAAGCTAGGTAGTATCAGGTTTGGATAAAACTCAAAATCATTTAAAATATATTAAATCTAAATTCCTATCTTAGCCATTTTTAGAAGTAGGTAAAAATGAAAAGTGATTCACTTTCTAGAGGTGAACTGCTTCTAAGCAGATCTCAGAGCCCCCAAGGAATAGCATATCACCATCTCAGCCCATCTCTCCCTACTCAATCTTCCCATGTAGCCTCTCTCTTCCCTGAAAGGTATGGATGACCTTCCATAATCTGTGATATTCCTGTCCAGAAAGGACTGGGTGAAACCCTGTGTCTGTGTCTACTGACTGACATTTTAGACCCTTAAATTTTATACCTAACAACTTTAGCCACTTTAGAGATTTACCACAGCATTTTAACTGTAAACTGTTCAACAGATGGAGTTACTATATACCTCCTTGGCATTCATGAGGCTGCCTAATCATTTCATGCAAGTTTAGCTACTTGTATCATTATAATCAAAAGTAAAATACTCATCCACTTATAAGAATGATATCTAGATGGGTTTTTGGATCTAAAATTTTCATATAAAAAAAGGATCACACTGTATTTTAGCAGCATACAGTTTTCAAAAAAAGACAAAATGCCTAGTCTACTTGACCCTAGGGCATTAGGAACAGGTGGGCAGATTTTGGCATCACACAGCTACAGAATATTCCTGGCATTTGATGTCTGGAGCTAGGGAGGTTAAATAACCACAGAAAGACTCCCAAAGAGACACACTGAAAACAAAATTTCAAACTAGATATCAAACAGGTATTTCTAATAAAAGGAACACTAGGCCAAACTAGGCCAAAATTCATAGTTCGAATATAGACTAGAGATGGTAAAGAAGATGACCCTCAGGGACAATAACTGTGCTATTAAGTGGGATAAGCATTCTCCTACTAATATTCAGTCTAATAGGTATAAAGTCAAGTATAGACTGCTTTACTATACAATTAAGAAAAGGGAAGTACAGTTTATTATGTTTATGTACTGGGTTCTTACCAAGTACTGACAGAACAATACGTTTAAGAGTTTAATCCAGAGTCTCTGAAGTCAAACCAAAAACAAAAGTAAAATTATTTAAAATAAGTTTCTTTAATTTTTTCCAAACCGCAACTCTCTAACACACAAGATTTTATGTGTCTCACCAATACTATTCCTCTGATAGCTAGCAAAGTGAGCATTAGTTTCAGCATTAAAACTTTGTAGTGCTATATTCAATATGGCAATTACTTTTGGCTTACCTCATATGGTAGTTTATCGAAATACCCATTATTTGGCCCATCCCCAAGGGCAGCACTGCTAAACTTTTTGTTAAGACCATCCATTCCACAGCCATCCTTTTCTTCATAGTCATCATCTTCTAGATCATTCATGTCAACAAGTGAAGTCTTGAGAGAGAGCAGTGGCTTGTCCTCCGTACCATGTAGCACAACTGCATCTAATTCGGTGTAATAATCCAGAAGAGAACTATTTACTTCCAGTCGTATAAGATTTGTGGGGAAATTTATCTGCTTAATACAAGGTTTAAACTGGCGAGCCTGGGAAGCATTCACCTTCGTAGGTCTCTCTGACCAAAGAATCTCCCATCTGCCAAAGAAAGAAACGTCCCTCCAGTTTAGAATGAGATCCACCAGTACTGTTAGGGTACAATTCCCCATCCAACCAATACAGTGTGAAATAAAGGAAACAAAAAGGGTGAAATCAAACACAAGAGTCACTGCAAGAATATTATTTTTAAAAACAAAAAGAACTAAATGTCAGACAGCTCTACTTAAAATACTTTTACAAGCCCTCCAAAACTTCTTTGTATTTCCCCCAAGATTTCACATTGGTTAAAGACTAGAATCAATAGTTAAAGGTATCTGAAGAATCAAATTCAGTTTTACAGAATAATAAACACTGAGAAAGAAGACACACAGAGGACAAAGACACCCAGTGTGCGGATTCTCAGCCAAGTCAGAAGCAAAGCTGATCCTTTTACTTCACAAAGGTCTCCTTTCCAGCATTTCTATTTTCGTTACTAGCCTCGTACAAACTCAAAATTCCATACTCTTTCTGGATATGGGAGTGTAGATGTGTGCAGGTGTCTGTATGTGGAGAAGAGAGGATAACCATGAGCATCATTCCTCAAATACCACCCACCCTCTCTTGTTTTGTTTTTAAAGACTGCCTCCATCTCTGCCCACACTGAGCTTACAACTGTACACCACCATGCTCAGCAGTTTTCACATGGGCTCTGGGAATGAAACTCAGGTCCTCAGGCATTTTATTGACTGAGCCATCTCCCTAACCTTCAAGCAATGTTTTCCTGGTTTTGAAATTCAGTCATTAAATTTTGTCTAGATTTTATGTGTCCTCATCCTGAATTGTCATTTCATTATCATTTAAGTCACACTTATATCCCTAACACATAACAAAAGAATATCTAACAAATAACAAAAGAATAACATTCTCTCCTTTTCTTACAATAGGACTCCTACTTCTCAGCCAAATTATCCTTACTTTTTTCACAGGATATTTAGAACTAATTTGAGTCTAAGCTCATGATGTCTTCTCCAACAGAATGTCCAATGTACTTCTATTACTCTCCCATGTCCATGTGAGTCTTCCAATAAAACTATTCTTCAAAATCCACAAATCTCATCCCCAGTTCTGTAGCACAACACCTGTAGCAGCCCCTCCTCCCTCTCTGCCCTATTCCCAGATAACTAAGCAGACCCCATCATCTCCTTCTCCTAGCCCATACCTATTCCTATGTGTCAGCTCCCAAAACCTAAAAAAAAAAAAGAATGACACCAATTTCTCAATGGAGACTCTAAAAGCCAAAAGGGCCTGGGGCAGATGTGCTGCAGATTCGAAGAAACCATAGTTGCCAGCACAGACTACTATACCCAGCAAAACTTTCAATCATCATAGATGGAGAAAATAAGACATTAATGATAAAACCACATTTAAGCAGTATCTATATACAAATCCAGCCATGCTAGAAGAAAATTCTACCCCAAAGAGGTTAACTACATAAAAGAAAACAGAGGAAATAAATAATAGGAAAACATAAGGGAATAAATAATCCCAGACCAGCAATGTAAAACAAAAGGGGGGGGGGGACAAACACATACATACACCATATACACACACACACAAACACCACCACCACCTACTACAACAACAACAATAAATAACAGGAATCAACAGTCATTGGTCACTGATATGTTTCAACATCAATGGTCTCAATTCCCTATTGCTGGTGGGAGTACAAACTTGTACAGTTGCTATGAATATCAGTGTGGTGGTTCCTCAGGAAGATGGGAATCTATGACTCTTGGGCATATACCCAAAGAATGTTGCATCCTACCCACAGAGATACTTGTTCAACTATATTTCATTGCTGCTCTATTGATAACAGCCAGAAAGTGGAAACAACCTAGATGTCCCTCAACAGAAGAGCTGATCAAGAAAATATGGTACAATTACAAAATGGATTATTCTACCATTTTAAAAAAATGAAATCATGAATTTTGCAGGCAAATGGATGAAACTAGAAAAAAAAATCCTGAGTGAGTTATCCCAGACCCAGAAAAACAAAATGTTATGTATTTATTTATATGTGGTGCCTTGGTCAATGTTCTATTGCTGTGAAGAAACACCATTCCCATGGAAACTCTTATGAAGGAAGGCATTTATTTTTTTATTTTTTATTTTACAATACTATTCAGTTCTACATAACAGCCACAGATTCCCTTGTTCTCTCCCTTCCTGCTCCCTTCTCCTTCCCCCCAGCCCATCCCCCATTCCCACCTCCTCCAGATCAAGCCAACTTGATCTGAGGACTGGGATCGACCTGATAGACTCAGTCTAGGCAGGTCCAGTCCCCTCCTCCCAGATTGAGCCAAGCGTCCCTGTCCCTGTATAAACCCCAGGTTTCAAACAGCTAATTCATGCAACGAGCCCAGGACCTGGTACCACTGCCTAGATTCCTCCCAAACAGATCAAACCAACCGACTGTCTCACCTATTTAGAGGGCCTGATCCAGTTGGGGGCCCCTCAGCCTTTGGCTCATAGTTCATGTGTTTCCATTCGTTTGGTTATTTGTCCCTGTGCTTTATCCAACCTTGGTTTCAACAATTCTCGCTCAAATAAACCCTCTTCTTTCTCACTAATTAGACTCCCAGAGCTCCACCCGGGGCCTAGCCGTGGATGTCTGCATCCAGATTCCTCAGTCCTTGGATGGGGTTTCTGGCACAACTATTAGGGTGTTTGGCCATCCCATCACCAGAGTAGGTCAGTCCCAGCTGTCTCTCGACCATTGCCAGCAGTCTTTTGTGGGGGTATCTTTGTGGATTTCTGTGGGCCTCTTTAGCTCTTTGTTTCTTCCTTTTTCTCATGTGGTCTTCATTTACCACGGTCTCCTATTCCTTGTTCTCCCTCTCTTTTCTTGATCCAGCTAGGATCTCCCACTCTCTTTCCCTCGACCTTCACCCTTCATTGCTCCCACTCATGTCCAGGCTGTTCATGTAGATCTCATCCAAATGGCTGAAAGACATTTAAGGAATTGCTCAACATCCCTAATCATCAGGGAAATGTAAATCAAAACAACTCTGAGATACCACCTTACACCTGTCAGAATGGCTAAGATCAAAAAAACTGAAGACACTTTATGCTGAAGAGGATGTGGAACTAGGGGAACTCTCCTCCACTGCTGGTGGGAATGCAAGCTTGTACAACCACTTTGGAAATCAATATGGCGCTTTCTTAGAAAATTGGGAATCAATCTCCCCCAAGATCCAGCTATACCACTCTTGGGCATATACCCAAGAAATGCTCAATCATACCACAAGAGCACTTGCTCAGCTATGTTCATATCAGCATTGTTTGTAATAGCCAAAACCTGGAAACAACCTAGATGCCCTTCAACTGAAGAAGGAAAGCATTTAACTAGGGCTTGCTTACAGTTCAGAGATTTAGTCCATTATCAGCACGGTGGGAAGCATGGTAGCATGTAGGCAGACATGGTGCTGGAGAAGGAGCTGAGAGTTCTACATCCGGACTGGCAGGGAGCACAGAGAGTGCCACTGGACCTGGCTTGGGATTCTGAAACACCAAAGCCTACCCCTAGTGACACACTTCCTCCAACAATGCCACACCTACTCCAACATGGCCATACCTCCTAATCCCCCTCAAATAGTGCCAATCCATAATGACCAAGCATTCAAATATATGAACCTATGGGGGCCATTCCTATTCATACTATCACATTTCATTCCCTGGTCCCCATAGGGTTGTAGCCCTATCACAATGTATGCATGCATTCAGACCAACCTCAAAAGCTCCTACAGTCCATAACAGTCTCAACACTGTCTAACAGTTCAAAGTTCAAAGTCTCTTCTGAGACTCACAACTATTTTTTAACTATAATCCCTACAAGATAAAAATAAAAAAGCTAGTCACATACTTAGAACATTCATGGCACAGAATATACATTATCATTCCAAAAGGGAGGCAAGGGAACATAGTGAGGTGGACCAAAGCAAGACTGAAAACCAGCAGGGCTGAAGCTGCCAAGTTCTTCTCTTGCTGGAGCTAGAACTTAGCCCCCTGGTTCAATTACATCTGTATCAGCTTTCTTTTGTTGATGATTTCCTTCTCTGCTTAAGCTTTTCTTTAATTCCTTTTTACAAGTTGGAGGCTTAGCTAGGTAGGGTCTTGCCTGAGGCTACCATTCCCTTTATTTCATTCAGGATCAGGCTTTTCTTTAAACTTTTTATCTCCTTGAACTCAGGACTCTGTTCCATTCCATTTCCTGCTGCCCCTTTTCTCCTCAAACTGTACATTTTGTATTTCTCCTTGTTCCTTTTCATTATAAATCTGCATAAGAGTAGCCACTAACAACCACAGGACACAGTCAAAATTGGCTGTCTTGAAATCTCCTCTGCCAAAGCCATTAATTCACAACTCGTCAATTTAGCTTCAGGCAGACTTTTAGGACAAGTGCAGAAAGTAGCCTCATTCTTCACCAAATTATCACAAGAAATGATCTCCAGGCCACTTATTATTATTCTTACCCTCTGCCATCTCTTGAGCCAGGCTGCCATAATCTACATTGCTTTTAGCACCACTGTCTTCCATGCTTCTACTTGTATGGCCCATTAAGATGACATTTAAAATGTCCAAATGCTTTCCTAATCCAAAGTCCCAAAGTCCACATTCCAACAACAAGAAGCAGGATCAAGTCTGTCATAGCAAATACCCTGCTCCCTGATACCAACTTCTGACTTCGTCAGTATTCTATTTCTGTGAAGAGACACCATGCCCATGGCAACTCTTATAAAGGAAAACATTTAATTGGGGCTTGCTTACAGTTTCAGAAGTCTAGTTTATTAGCATCATGGTGGGGAGCATGACAGCAGGCAGGAAGACATGGTGCTGAAAAAGTAGGTGAGAGCTACTACACACCTGATCCACAGACAGCAAGCAGAGGAGGGGCAGCATGGCTGGCTTGGGCTTCTGAAACCCTAAAGCCTATCTCCAGTGATATACATATAAGGTCATACCTACTCTAACATGGCCACACTTCCTAACCCCTTCAAGTGCTACTCTCTAATGAGTAAGTATTCGAATACATGAGCCTATGGGGGCCATTACTGTTCACATCATCACATGTGGATATTAATGTCAAGTCATTGATAACCAAGCTACAATCCATAGAACCACAGAGAGTAGGTATAGTATTTGGGACTAGAGTATACAGATCTCATTAGGAAAGGGAAATAGAATAGCTAATTATGAGTAGATGGGAGGGCTTGAAGGAGCAGATTAAGGGGGGAGGGTGAAAGAAGAGGGAGACAAAGGAGAGAATACAGGAAAAGATAGCTAAAATTAAGTGCCATTTGAGGAGTTGTAAGGAGACCTAACATAGTTGAAACTTCCTAAAATATGTACATATATAAAAGTAATCTAAATGATATCATTAAATAGGGGAGACAGAATACCAACTGTCCACCTTTTCTCACCAAAGGAAGTAGGATTCAATTACATATAATTGAGTTGTTAGCCAAAAGAGGTCCCATGGGAATCCTCAAACAACCCAAACTATTGCCAAGACAATACACCGCTCTCCACAAACTGACATTTGTGCATGCATTGCTGAAGACAACACCTACACAACTCAATGAACATAGAGAAGGCACCTACAGATGTAGCTGGTGTCTTCATCAATACATTCTAACATCTTTGGTAGAGGAAGGTACTCTGCACATTACTAAAAGAGGAAGGTAAACACCAAGCCTACCACAACCCCTTTGATCTAAAATGGTGTCCTGACTGAAAGATATGTTAGGGCACTGGTGGAATAAAGCTTGTTGGAAGAAACAACCAATAAATGATTTGACTTCAGGCCCACTCCACGGAATGGAAGCCATACCCAACACTGCTTGGGTGATCAAGAACTTAAGCCAAGACAGCCCAGGGACCTAGGTTAGAACCATATACTATAGGTCAAAAAAATCAGTGATAACATGACTCTAATGACATTCTGCTATTCTCATAGATCAGTGCCTTGTTCAGCTCTTATCAGGGAAGCTTCCTCCTGTAGCAGGTGTGAACAAATGCAGAGACACATGGCCACACATTACGGGGAGAAGGGGAAGAAAGGGAGGGAGAGAGGAAGAAAGAGAAAAAGAAGGAAGTAGAGTGAGAGAGACATCTTGGAACACTCAGAAATAAATGGATGTCTCCATCAAATCCCTGACCTCAGAGCTCAGGGATCCCTGTAGAAGAGGAGGTAGAAAGAGTGTAAGAGCCAGCGGAGATGGAGGATACCCACGAAATAAGGCCTCTAAATTTACATGAGCAAAGCACATATGAACTCACATATGAGCTCATATGTTCTGCCGTGCTTGGCTGTTTTCTCCTAGAAGTCTGTTCTTTTCTAATGAGAGACAGAAGGAGAGTAGATCCTGATTAGAAGGAAGGTGGAGAGGAACTGGGAGGAGTAGAGGGAGGGGAAACTGTAATCAGAATATATTATGTGAGAAAAGAATCTATGTTTCAATAATAAAAAAAGGAATACTTTAACTCTCTATGTACACTATTAAAAGAAACTGCTTTCTCTGGGCAGTGGTGACGCACACCTTAATCCCAGCACTCGGGGAGACAGAGCCAGGTAGACCTCTGTGAGTTGGAGGCCAGCCTGGGCTACAGAGTGAGTTCCAGGACAGGCACCAAAACTACACAGAGAAACCCTGTCTCAAAAAAACCAAAAATCAGTCAATCAATCAATCAATAAAAATTATTTTCCAAAGAGCTTATGGTAGGCAGTATAAAAGAATGACCACTGCAAGCATCATACATTGTTTATAGTAATCTCTAATATCATCATGAGTCATTTCTCCTTATGATGGAATCTGTAATTAATAATACTTATTAATTTTTAATATATTATCTACTAATACTGTTTGTATTATATAACAAACTGTTTATTTCCTTGACCCAGAAGGAAAAATAAACTAGAATAAGGTATGTAGAATCTGAAATAGACACAGGTTTATAAAACTCAAGAAGGAATCTATACAAGGGAAGCCTTATTGATGTGTAAGTATCCTGATAGTTTTTTGTTGATCAAAATGGAACTAAGAACATATGGCCCCAACCCTGAAAGAACAGAGATGGGAAAGATGGTCATTTCTACTTCAAGAATCGAAGCATAAGTTCAAATGAGAATTACTTTTTAAAAAATTTTCTCTAGCATGCATTTATGGGAGCTAATATGACATTTCAAATACCCATGCAATATACAGTGATCAAACTTAGGTTCCTCAGTTTACCCCAGACCCCCATACTACTACTCTCAATCTCTAAGTCACTATTGTCCTTTTACACTGACTTTATTTATATGGCTTCCATATCTGAGGAAGAGCACAGAGCACTGGTCTTTCTGCGTCAGGCTTACTCCACTTAACTGGAGAACACATAACGTCCTCCAGTTCCACCCATTTTGCTGCAAATGACAAAATTTTATTCTTCTTTATTGTTAGCTAATATCCTAATACTTTATTGTTAGCTAATACTGAGCATGTATGCCATATTTACTTATCACTGCATCTGTTAATGAGCACTTAGACTGATTCTATAGGTGAGCTATTATGAACAGTGCTGCAGTGGACATGGGAGTACAGCTGCCTTTGGTAAGATGATTCTGGATATATTCAGAAGTGGAATGTTCCACGGGGAATTCTAGGAAACTTATACCCAAGGGGATCATGAATCACAAAACAAAGAACAGTAACAGGAACTTTTATAGTCTATAAATAATAACAATAATCACCCCTCTGTTTATCTTTTGAGGTTTTTCTTCTGAATATTTAAAAACAAAACACATCAAACAAAAGACCTTGCATGTGTACTTAGAGACAACAGTCCAGCTCATCGCTAACTGGAAAGTAACACACTGCCATTCCCTGTGACAGGCCTGGCCAATTCTGACTTCGGGCCTTGGGCTACAAGGACAAGGAAACTGGGATTTGGCAGTTCATGAAACTGCTGCTTAAGCAACTTCCTTTGGCAGCAAATTCTCCCATGGCAGCTCCGCTCTCCTGTCTTCCCTGTATTAGAAAAGTGTTTGAGGCACTCAAATCCAAACACACGAATCTTTAAACTTTATCCTCCGAATAACACAATCCCAGTTTCTGTGGTATGACATCAACTTGTCATTTTCTGCCTTCTTCCCCATCCTCCTTCTCTTCCTTCTAAACTGTAGCCCTGAATGTGGTAGAATATTATTGTAAGGTGTGTTACTTTTGTTTATGTTGCATTTGTTTAACTCTGTGAAGCTGTGTTACTGTGCCTGTGTAAAACACCTCATGGTCTAATAAAGAGCTGAACAGCCAATAGCAAGGCAGGAGAAAGGATAGGTGGGGCTGGCAGGAGAGAGAATATATAGGAGAAATCTGAAAGGAGGAAAAAAGGAGATTGAGTAAAAAAAAAAAAGAAGGAGCCAGAGAAGGAGGAGGACTCCAGGGGCCAGCCACCCAGCTACACAGCAAGCCACGGAGTAAGAGTAGGATTGA
This sequence comes from Peromyscus maniculatus bairdii, assembly GCF_049852395.1. Lineage (NCBI taxonomy): Eukaryota > Metazoa > Chordata > Mammalia > Rodentia > Cricetidae > Peromyscus > Peromyscus maniculatus. The sequence continues at coordinate 48,319,921 of NC_134853.1, read as the reverse complement.
CAGAAGTAAGAGAATGGGAAAAGCCCAGAAGCAAAAAAGGTAGTCAGAAAAGTTAAAAAAGCTGGCTAGGAAGAAGCCAAGCTAAGGCATTCGTAAGTAAGAAAAAACCTCTGTGTCTTTATGTGGGAGCTGGTTGATGGACCCCCAAAAGGAGCAAAAACAACAAATAACACCTGCCTGAGCTAGCCTATTTTCTGATCCTCAGCCACACGTAACTCTGTACAATCTCTTTTCTTTTCCTTTTAAGAAGGCACTAGGCAAAAAGCCAAAAAGACACCGAAATCCAGCAGAACTGCCTATAACTTCCTATGCTGCTGGCTAGCGATGAAAATCACAAGAAACAGGAAAGGGTGGCTTTTAAATTTTTGAATGTTTGAAGCTATATGAAGTTCATTTCCTGCATACAATTCCTGGACTACTCCAACACACTCTAACCCAGGAGTTGGTTTCAATTCCTAATGTTATGAAACTGGTCAATTAAAACAAGAGGCAACAGTCCAGCACATGACAGAGCTCTCTTGAAAACAAGAGAAAGGGAATTACCTTGTTATGTGCATACAAAGATACACAAATTATTGTAAAACTGTTCTTTATTCAAGAGTCATACTAATTTGATATAAGTGGTAGCAATTTGATAATGAATGGTATTGTTATTTCACTTGTCTTCTAATGCCTGCATATTTAGCAAAGTTGGTGATCTGACAATTACCTAGTTGGCAGTAGCTGACTCCTTTCTCCCACTCAGCCTCTGGTCTCTTCTTGCATCCATCCTCCAGACAGTCTTGCTTTGCTCTTTGGGACTTGCATCTGTGACCCTGTTCACAAAACTATCATGTGCTCCTGAGCAGCAACAACCCAGTGTTTTTCAGTCCTTCGTCCATCCCTACAGCCCCTCCCTACACAGAATTGTACCTGAGCTTCCCCCACCCTTGCTGATATCTCCCAGAATACCTCCACAGCAAATAACTGCACAGGAGTAGGAATCTTCCTGTAGCTTTCCAGAAAGCTACAGCCAAGACAGCTCTAAGATCTCAAATTCCAGAAAACCCAGTTTAGATTTTAAACTGTTCTCCCGACGTCTGCAGTCCCCAATAGCTTGGGCTTTTCTCACTTCTTCAAATGCTGATCTCACACCACTGAAGGTGCTGTCCACTTTTCTTAGCCCTGCTGGAGCCACCCTCAACCCTGAGTGAATTCACTTCCTTGAGGAAACTACTAGATTAGACTTTCTAGAGCCCCACACACATTAGGTGTTCCCCTGGCCGGTACATATCCCCTAAAATGTCACAGTCCTCTTCCAGGATGGCCTGTGAGCTCAGAACAAAAGCCATCTTTGTGTGGCTCCGTTTTGTTCCCAGCAGAGAAAGGACGTTCAATGTTTCCCACAGTCCTAGGAAACTCACCAAAATAGTAACAGTCATGAACCTGAGCAGAACTGTAGGTACCTTTCTTCTCATTCTGTTTTTAGACAATGAGGCATCTATTGAGCTCACAACCAGAGGAACTGAAGGATGCTGCTTTTGAGCTAAGTTGGAGGTTCATGTCTGTAAGCTCAGCACTAGGAAGATGGAGGAAGGAGGACTGCTCTAAGTCCCAGGCCAGCTCGGGGTTAAAATGAAACTCTGTCTCTAAAAACCAAAACAAAACACAATTTTTTATGCTGCAGGAATACAAATTGATCTGACCCCTTTTCTCTTAATATTTATTCAAGTTTTCTGAAGAATAAAGCTAATAATCAGCAAAGCAAATCAGAGGCATCTACAAATTAAATTTTAAAATTACACAGTCAAATCGGTTATGCAGCAATGTTTGGGATCAGAGAAAAGGCTGTGCATGTTTCATAGATCTCAAATCTGTTCACATTTTTTAAAAATGCATATAACTTAATGTGTATAACTTTATAAGAAAAGAAAAGAATGACAGAATATTATAAATAATTCTCACGAGAAGATCTTGTCCAAATTCCTGCTTTTTTTTTCTTTCAGGAAACGGCCTATATATAAAGGATGATCGTTTTGTGTTTTCACTAACACTGTGCACAATAAATTATCAACGCAGTTTCCAGCAATAGTTGAGCTGACCTCTGGATTTATTTCCTGGCAAGATGGGAATATATTCCCTTAGAACTGAGGACAGAGATACAAGCCAGCAGTGTGTCTCGGGAGCTGCTCTCTGCTCTACTTCTCCTACACTAGCATCTGGGATCCCACAGTTCATTGGTCCTGTTCAAAGGTACCTACAAACCACTGTCAGCTGGAATGAGCTCACAGGGCGAAGGCTTTTATTCTGTGCATTATTGTTGATGTGTCCTCGATACTCAGAATAACATAGAACATGACAGACACTGTAGTCAATGAATGAATAATTTAAGATTGATATAAAGATCTAAAAACCAAAGGTTGATAAGTACCAAAGAATAGGCAAATAAAATGATCAGATAATCCAAGGAAAAGGTTATATAAATTGTTCTTAGATATAGGAAAGGATATTCAACCTCAGAGACAATGAAATAATTTTAACAAAGAAATAAAACATAACATTTTCACCTAATAATTACACAAGTATTAAACTTACTAACACTGTGAGTCTTTTGGCAAAGCATGTCCATATTTACACTTCTTGTGGAAATATAAACAGGTACAGGCCCTTTATAGGGAAATTTGGCTCTATGTATCAAAATTACAAATATGTATCTCCTTGGCCAAGCAATTCTTCTGAGACGCTTACCCCACACAAAGACTTACAGAAGAGTGAAGTGATATGTGGTTACTTTATTCTCTGCATTAGTGTTTATAATAGCAGAAGACTGGCAAAAGGTAAGTACCTATCAGTTAAAGAGTAGTTCATAAGCAGGGCACACAGGTGGCCACATTACATGCAGCTATAGGAAAGAAACAAAGGAGCATTAAACTTCACTGCTACTGCTCAGTAGTGAAACAAATCAGATACAAAATGACCTGAGTAGTAATTATTGTATAGACAGAGAAAATGCAAAATACATTTGATTCCCTTATATCTGCACAGAGAAATGAAATGATACAAAGAAAACTTTCCAAGTGGTTTCTTTAGGGGATAAGGTGGGTTGCAGGCACAAGGAGAGCATATGTATTAATGGCTACATTGTGTACATTTAGACAACTGGCCTATGTGAGCATATCACCTCCTCAAGGAATTATACAAAAACAAGTAATAGGGGCTGCTCGACAGGTTAATGTTGTAAACAGACTTCCAGGGGAAACACAGCAATTCCTTAAAACTTAGCATTTATTTTTAAATGGATGTGCTGACTATGGAAGCATTCACCGAACATCAAGGCTAATCTCCTGAGGACCCTTCTATGGCATCACCCTACAGGCCCATCTTGAGTTGTACGTAAAAACAATCAGCATGATGCTGGCTTGAAAATGAGTTTAGAAGTCCTGCTACCTAATGACACTGCAGACTGTACCATTACCTTAAACTGCCTTCTCATTCATGGTAAATTCTGTGATAAGCAAATAACACAATCTATAACTATCACATGTGGTGTTTTAGGTAGAAAACATGCATTAAATTTTCATGTGAGTGATCACTCTTCTTCATCAGGATCTTAAGAAAATAAATCTCAAAATCATAGGTGTTTAGTTGATTTAAGAGGATGTTGCCAAAAAGAAAACAGAAAAAAACACTTCAGTGCTGATACAACCCCAGCCTTCCATCCACATGACTTGGCTCATTAACAACGAGAAAATGAGTCTCACCTTACTTCAGCCGGGGGGTTTGGGGAGTAGGGATTTGCTGAACAAGCCAGAATTCTGATGACTGCTCCAGGATGGTAGGTCTCCAGCACATGAACAGCTGTAGGATATACTTGTTGCTCAAATGTAAGTTCCACATAGTCCTGGCTCTGAAAATTGGATGGTGTTCTTCTGAATGGCAAGGAAGCACTAGGACACTGGTCCCACCAGGTTCCGTAAGTTCGAAACACAGCTGTCTGAGTAAAGTCACCAGAACTTGGGAAGACATTTGGTACACCTGCCAAATTCCACATAGTGTAGGATATGCTATTCTCACTGCCATAATGGGAACTGAAATCCACCACTTCTTTGGCATACTGGACCACCTCTGCATTGAGAGGGGAAGTCCGGCTGTTGGATACTATAGTCCTATGGCTGTTCATCATGTCTCCTCTTGTAGCTGTCCTGGCTCGGCGCCGAAGGCACATATAATAAAACATGGTCAGAACTGTTAACATGGGAAACACTGGTGACATCTAGTCGTGAGTTATGAAGCTTCAAAAGGTCAGGTGTCCTCAGTGAGATGCATGAACTCTGAGGGATGGTCTACAAAATGAATGGGTTGGTGAAGTAAAATCATTTAAATAAGCAAACAAAACAAAACAAAAACAAAAAACAAATGCATGGATACAGCAACAAAGAGGCTTATCCCAGTGTCACTTCCCAAAATGAGATCTGAAAATGCAAGTTTCCAACTATAAATATGATCTCTGGCATAAACAATTTACCAAAAGTAATTTGTAAGAAACTTATATACTTTATGCTAAAGGGGGAACAAACTGCTGATATAAGGCATTGGAAGACATATGAATCCCAAAGCCATATTTTATATAAAATAATCACCACTCAAGAAATACCAAATCCATGAACTTTTAAAATTAAAATTATTTAAAATGTATGGTGAACTATTAAAATACCACTTTTACCCCAAATAATCTTCGGCCCTGCTATTCTTTGACATTTTAATGAACAATCCCCTATTGTTAGGCACAGCGAGCACCTTCACCTGCTGGGTCAGCTGCCTGCTGCTATGTCCCTGTTCTTAATTATTCGTCATTCCCAGACACACTATGTTCAGATTCTACATTATGGGAGTAGTTTTTTGAGATGACAGTTATTTCTGACCAACTAAATCAACTGCAATACGTATCAAAGACCAGTAGACAGTATTTCCTTTCTACCCACATCGGTACTTGTTAGGGCAGTTCTCAGCTGCCGGGCATCTCGTTTGTTACCAGCTACTCTTAGGCATCACTCACCCTAGCCAGAATGGTCACAGAACACACACAGGAAGTGCAGGAGCTGGCACCCATCCACGGATCTGAAACACACATGCCGCCTTCAGGTACAGATGCTGAAATGAGACAGCCTGAAACAGAGTTTAAACAAACATTTTCATTTCTGTGTTACAAAGTATTCTTAGAGAAGTATGTTTACAAAATATTGACATGTTGACAGAAAAGTGATATGGGGAAAAAGCATAAAATAATTAAAAAACAAAACCTTCCAACTAAACTATATTTTTTAATAATTTGTTTATCAGAATTTGCTGAAAGTATAACAAACCATACCTAACTGGAGGTTTTTAAACTATGGTTTTGTTCCAAACTATGCCTGAAGAAATATCTTAGGAGAACTGAACAGTGTTTTTAAATTTCGAGACTCGTCAAGAAGACGCCAGGAGGCCACAAGTGTTTCAAGCCATCTCTACTCACTTGCAAAGCATCCTCACCAAGGAGCCAACACCCTGTCAATACGAACAAGGAAATATAACACTGGTTTTGTACTTGTTAAATCCCGGCTCCAGCTTCCTCTAAACAGAACTAAACAGAAGGAGAATACACATACTTTTTTTTTAGTATGGCAATGCTCTAGCCTCCAAAACTTGAGCACTAGCAATAAGATCACATTATATGACCTGTATTAATTCATTCACCCCTCCAATGACTCTTTCTGATATGCAAGATATAATCTACATTCCTTCTATTAAGGCTTTTCTCAAGGCAGATGACACTTCTTTGCTAACCTAGAAAATCCAGTATTTTGTTGTTGTTTTTTCTTTTCCTTTTTCTTTCTTTTTTTTCTGAGGCAGGGTTTCTCTGTGTTATCTGTCTGTCCTGGTGGTACTCACTCTGTAGACCAGGCTATCCTCAAACTCACAGAGATCCACCCTCCTCTGCCTCCCAAGAGCAGGAATAAAAGGTGTGTGCCATTCTGCCAAGTAGAAAACCCAGTTCTAACCCTATTTTACTGCGTATCTCAATACTTGCGTCTTTTCCACCCACGGGGCCTGGTGATAGAAAGCTTACTCTCTGGTACCAAATAGTCCTGCATTTTTCTCAGAAGACTTTTAGCAGGTTTATATTTAGGAATACTTTTTTTTTTTTTTGAAGCAGTGAACCCAGGCAATGATCTTTATTTCTTTCCATTTCTTAAAATTAATTAATTTTTTGGTTGTGAGCCTAGCTTTTAACGGCTGAGCCACTCTCCAGCATGGATCTCTGTGAGTTCAAGGCCAGCCTGGGCTACCAAGTGAGTTCCAGGAAAGGCGCAAGCTACACAGAGAAACCCTGTCTTGAAAAAAAAAAAAAAATTTTTTTTCATTTATTTTATGTCCCGAAAGCCATTTTCCCTCCCCACTACTCCCACCTCCCTTTTGCACTCCCCAAATCTACCTCCTTCACCTCTGTTCAGAAAGAGTAGGACAGGCCTCCCATGGGTGCCAACAAAGCATGGCATATCAACTTGAGGTAGAGCTAAGCTCCTCTCCTTGTGCTAAGGCTGGGCAAGGCAACCCAGCAGTTCTTCATTTCTTAATATATAGCTTGGTGCGTACTCTGTATTTCAACATGTGGATAGAAAAGTGATGTGGAACAGAACCAAAAGAGCATAAACTAGTCTAAAAATACACAGCAGTATCTTCTGCATCTCAGTGCCATCCTGGTCTAAACACACTGAGATGCTATATAAAATGATAACTAGTGCAATAGTAAAGGGTTAAGCTTAAAACACATAGTAAAGGGTTAAGCTTAAAACTGGAAAATGCAGTTGTGAGAAACAGAGCAGAAGACTGACTTGGGCTAACCTGACTCAGGTTGTTTTATCAGCCAGAATGGTTACAACAGAACACACTAACCAGAGAGAAAATTACTAATGTCTACAAACCCAGGTCATGTTTGGAAGGACCTTCACGAAGCCCAACTCAGGGGAAATCCTGTCCATGGAACCAGGATCAAAACCGGCTCACTTGCCAAAAGTCCACAGGCACAGTATCAACTCAATCAGGTATGTGCCATGCACAGAGCCTGAACTTGCACCACCTTCATAATTTGGAATTCCTCCCAACAGAGTGAAAAAAACTGGAAAAACAAAACTAGCTCCAAACTGGGGACATTTTTGGACATGGAAGGCACAAATATGAAGCTTCTTTGTAAGGTCGTTTTCACACTTGAAAAAAATGGAACCCTTACTGAAGATGCATGCCAGTGAAAAGTCAGTCACTATAAAAAGAATTACAAAGGGGTCGGTCAGCTGGTGAAGCCAGCAAAGATTTGCACCCTCAGGGACAAGGAAATTTTGGACAAGCAGAGCAAGACTTTGTGGGGAAAGGCAGTGAGGCATTCAGGGAAGGAGAGCCATGTGCCACATGATAGCACTCTGGTCAAGTGGACAGAGTCAGCACAGCCTACAGCCATCGCCTCTCACTCCAAACTAAGCTCCTTTTCCTTCATTTCTCCAAACTGTCACTCAGAAAGCAGTCAGTTTAATGAAACCTAGGAAGCGTCTACAGAACAAGGTATCTTCATTTATGTCAATCCTCACAACCACTCTTGGCAAACAAAACAGTAAAAGTTAAATTTTGGTTGATGTACCATGGCACAAACTTTACGACAGTTTCTCAACTAGTTTTTACCATTGCAGATTACAGGATAATATAAAAATCAACAAGACTGTCATATGGGCAATATTATTTTTAAGCTGTGTAAAAGTTAAGTAAAATTTGCATTGAAGCAACATATGTAAAACCTGAGTTATAAATTGTAAATATATGTTATACTGTCAAGTTTCATCAGATTAGAAATGTAAAATGGAAATTTTGTTTTCTTCAATTCTGGATAAAAAGAATCTTTAGTTAATTTTTGTAAAATAAAGCTAAAATTGATATGGAATACTGGAATACTACAAAAAAGTGATTATAAAGTGTACCTTTAGGGAGAAATTTTCAAGTTCATACAAAAAGCTAGTCTAAAGACTCTCATAGCATATAAAAATATGACTTTGTAGTTAATAAGCCAAAATTAGCAACAGAGTGGCCTTCATTTTATTGTTGCTTAATCCAGTTTCTTATCAATAGTGATTATAAGGTGAGAAACTGTGGGGTTCTCCACAAATGGCCAGCACAGGAACAATTCTTATAAGGCAAGAAGGAAATCAGACTCAGCAGGACTTAGCTGCTTCTACAGCTGACACCAGGCAGTTTATTTTAGACATATTTAAGTACAATACAGTTTTGGAAAAAGGTTTCCTGGTAACAATTATCCCAATCCCATGTGCACAATAAAGCTATGGCATGACTACATCAAAACTCTGCACAAAGTACATGCAACCTCTACCTGAGTTCTATAGCTGAAGAGCCTAGGATCTGGTGTGGTCTTGGTCATACCTAGAGGTCACCAGGCTGTAAAGTACATGTGATGTCTCCCCTAAAGATGGGTTCTACTGACTGAGAAACAAAGCTAAAGATAAAGGTCTAGGGAGGAAGGGTCTGGAGTAAACGATAGTCTGGGGAATTCAGGTTTGGCCTGGCCCTACAGACAGCACAGATCACCAGGCGATTAACTACATCTACTCCCAGCCTTGTGTTGAAGAGACAAGCCTTCATGCTTAACATTACTGGTTTCCCTAGAGCTTACCCTCTACAAGAGACTCCCCAGGACACAGCAAATGTCCCACAAGTACAATCAAGAAACACAAAGCAATTGCCATTTTAAGTTGTATCTTGAGACTCTCATATCCCTTGGGAAACAACCTGTGTTATACAACATGGTTCTAATAAAATGCAACTTTATTTTCTATCACATCTTCCACATTATAAAGTGCTTAACCAAGTTAAATAATACAATTACATAGAAAACATTAACAGTGGAAAAGAGGTATAGGCTGTTAATATTCGATCTGTCCCTTGAAATCCCACCCGTTGGCGCTGCCCTGTGTCCTGACATAAAAGCCTCATTCTAAGGAAAAACTCCTCCCCTTCTCTCTCTCTCTCTTCTGCTTTTCCTCCCATGAGGTGCACACCGACCTCTCTCTCACTTCTCTCTCTTTCTCTCTTTTCTATCTTTCTCTTCATCTCCTTATTATAATACTCTCCACGTGTGTGTATCCTTGGGTCCCCCAGGCAATAATTCATAACATTCACCCAAAGTTGCCAGGCAATCCCACTGCTTTCTCCTGCCCGCTGGCAGTCGGAGGAATTCTGGGATCCTGTACCACCGCCATTTTCCAGGCTGGAGCACCACTAGGGACTCTTCATCCTACTGGATCAGATCAGGAGGATTCCTCCCTTCCCTTCTGGCCATTTTCCTACACGTGAGGATTCATCTTGTTTCATTTGCTGGTACCACGTATCTTTCAGGCTCATAGCCCTTTGGCCCCCATCCCTATGAGACGGCATGTGGAGATGACCTGTGCCCTGTAGCACGAATCTTAACAATTCTTATTCATAAAATCAAACCCGGAGCCAGGTATTGGCGTGAATGCTGGAAGATCAGAAAAGCAGAACAAGCCACAGCTTCCTCACCTCAACAGTTCCTCAGCTGATCCTGTTTCCTCAGACTGGAAGCTTCTGCGTCCTCATCCCAATGGCTCTCAGCTGAACTGCTGCTCCAAAGCCTGAAAGCTTAACCAGCCAAATGTTTCTAGTTCCTGGTCCTCACACCTTATATAACTTTCTGCTATCTGTCATCACTCCCTGGGATTAAAGGCTCACTTCTTGGGATTAAAGGCGTGTGTCACCCTGCCTGGCTGTTTCCAATGTGGCCTTGAACACACAGAGATCCAGAGGGATTTCTACCTCTGGAATGCTAGGATTAAAGGTGTGAGTGCCACCATTTTCTAGCCTTTGTATCTAGTAGCTGTTCTGTCTCTGACCCCAGATAAGTTTATTAGGGTGCACAATATTTTGGGGAACATGATACCACAACAGTGTCCCCTCAATTCCACAGTCTGTGCCCTCTCAATTCCACGGCCCATAGCTTTGTGATGATGGTCCACTGGCTATCTTGTGCTGTTATCACTGGCTCTCGATGACCCTCTAGGATGCCGGAGGTCAGTCCACTGGGCCTTATACCTCACTGTGGAAAAATGTGCCTATGGCCTCCTGCCTCCACCACTGCCATAGACCCATGACTTGGGTTTGTTCCCCTGCAGCTGCTAGCAAGATGCCACAGCTGGGGATGCTGGGGGGGGGGGGGTGTTGGTGTCTCCCACCTGGCTGCAACCTGGCTGCACTGCTACTTCTCTATATTTCTTTCACAAAGTCTATTTCCTATGTGCGAATGGAAATGCATGATTGATATGGCCATCTGTATTTCTTTCTGACTTACTTTCAAATGCTTCAATTTATCTGTTCCTTATCTGCTCAGTTTATTGGGGAGGGGGGTAAAAAAACCCACATGAACATGGGGTCAGGTGCCATATCTAGTAGGAGCAATCATGTGATCAGGTGGTGCCATCTTAAATAAGGGCAACCACATGGGCTAGCCACCATCTTGGCTAAGGTCAAAACAGGTCATATGACCTCATTGCCATCTTAACTAAGGGCAGCATGGGCGGGGCACCTGTCACTCCAGCTGATGTTTTAGAGGGAGGTTAGGGAATCGCCTCTCACCATGAATTGTTTCACCATTGTTTTAAGGGCCAAGGGAAAGTCCTCTGGCCTTGGCCTAGTGTTCCCCAGCTGCCTCTCTCAGGCACCAGGCATCCGGGCGGGGTGGAAGTCCAGTCTCAACCTGCCATTCATTCCTCTAGTGTGGGCGAGGCCCAGAGGCATATGTGCTCCCCTCCAAGGCATCAGAGGAACCACATGCAGGCAGTATCATTATACGAAGATTTTAAATTTCATATTTTAACATTAATACAATTCTGATACACTTTGGGCCACAAGCTCAGGATTTTAAATTTTCCTTGGCTACTCATTACCTGTTTTTCATGATTTGGATTTCAGTACTGGTTGATAATACTAATTTATCTAAAACTTTTATTTTTTTCTTCACTTATCTATTTCTAAGGATGGTAATTTTTTCTCTCTCCTTGTCTTGGGACTCCTGCTCTTCTCAATTACTAAGACCATGGGCCAAAAGGCTCCAAATAAATTCATAAATTTTAACTTCCATCTCTAGTCTATATTTAAGCCCGCTGGCAGAAACATCAGAGCAGCAGTGTGGACCACAACCTGCAGCACTTTCCCTGCTCTACGGATGTCAGCAGAGACTCTTGTCTATGTGATGTGGACCAGCCCAGCCAAACGTAATTGTTCGCTGCCTCTACAGCCAGGTCAGATGACCACATGCCTGGGTTCCCTCCTTACCTTTAACTAACCAGAGTCCTGACCAACTGTGCCCTGTTTCAGATTGAAGTAGCTATGGAGAATATGTCATCCTGTGCTCCCTGTTCCCAGGACAGGCTGGAGGGCTAGGTTAGTGATGGAAACCCTGGCAAAGAGTCCACCAAGAGGGTCCTTTTCCTTTTCTCAGAGTTGGGCTGCACCCTGACTCACAGGCCCCTTTTCTCTTGTTCTCATTCAGTCTTGGGATCTTTCCCCTGTCACTCTTCTTTGCCTTCTCAGAAGACAGCTTAAGAAATAATTATTTCTATATAAGTCATTCAGAATTATAATCTGACTATACTCAAAAAATCAAAAATATAGATACAGGGCCTTAAAAATGGTAATAGATTCAGCTATCACTGCCAACAGCTTAAAGAATGTCTCTCCTTACTCAAGGTCTATTTGGGCTTAAGAATGTGAACCTCCATGTCCTTGCTAACGTCATTAAGCTGTAACTAACTGGGAAACCTGTATACTCAGATTTAAGTCATATATATGCTCTCAAAGTTATAAATACATCTAACAGATTTTGTTCCCCCAGTCCTCAAACACATGTAGAGATCTGAGAATATGGCATTTAATATAAATGCTTTTAATGATAGAGAGACATGTCAGCTCCTGGCAGCATCCTATATCTCCTCCAAGTAGATAGATGGCTGCAGAAGAACTTCTGCCCGAAAGTTCATGGCCAGGGTGGCCATACAGCCAAAAGCTGAGATCCTGTCCAGACTGTGAATGAGTGGAACAATGGAGGACCGAGTGCCCCATACTGCAAAGTCAAGGTGGGTCAGTCTCCCCAAATTTTTACTCCACAGAAAAAAATATCAGATCTTCTGGGTCTAGCAGTTGAACAAGTGCTGCCTTTGGGGCTTCTGTCTCCCCCAACACCCACAGAGAGACTTGAGATTGCTGCCTAGGTAGCTGAAATTTTTTTAAAAAATTTTAAAATTAAAATTAATTCTTAAATTTATCCTTCTCAGATCTGACAATGTTTGATGAATAGGGTATCAGTTTAACAGCCCCAATCCTAAGATATTTTACACACACACACACACACACACACACACACACACACACACTCACAATCCAATTACAGACAGGTATGCCTCATTCACAGACTTCATGGTACAGGATAGACCAGTTTCAGCTATAACTCCAGACGTTCAAAGTTTTAATATTGATAAATGCAGCTTTGATAAACTGATAGAACACTGACTACAAAGAGTTCTTAAGAGTCCTTAAATGAATTTTTAGCCCTTTTACCATGATGTAAATCCATTCCAGCTGTCTTACAGACAGCTCCTGGGAAAAGTTTTGCTACTGCATCAAGAAATCTGGTCTGATGAAAACTAACAATCTCCAGAGCCCATTTCTGACCCCATCTATTTTTTGAGCACATTTTGCAGATTCATTGTTCCTGCCTGACCTCCAGAGAAGCAGCAGATGCCATGGCTTCTATACTCCTGATGTGGCATGCCATTTCCCCTCAAGCTCCTGGAACACCACTGCTGTAACCTGCCTTCTCAGCTCCCTCAAGGAATATTCCTGAGATCTTTTGTCGTGCATGACTCCCGGATCCCCCCTCCCTACTTCACCCCTTGTCAGCCTGAAGTAGCCTCGAGAATTCAGTGCCCTTGTTCCCCTACTTGCTCCTATAACTCACCTCTTTTTATAATAATCAAAATGGAGGAATGTTAATATTCTGATCTGCCCCTTGAAATTTTACCCCTTGGCTCCATCCTGCATCCTGACATAAAAGCCTCATTCTAAGCAAAAATTCCCCTTTGTCTCCCTCTCTCCCTCTTTCTCTCTCTCTCTCTCTTCTTTCTTTTTCCTATCTTTCTCTTCATCTCTCTACTATAATAAACTCTCCATGTGGATGCAGTATCTGGGTTGTGAATTACTGGCTGCCACCGCTGCTGCTGCATCTGCCCAGCCCACCACTGCATCTGCCCAACATGTTTCCCTGCACCCATGGGAATACCCTCAGCCCCCCGCCCCCAATGCCACGCAATAATTCATAACATAGGCAAGGGAGGACACATGTTTCCTAGTGAGACCTGAAGTGAGATGAAATCGATAAAGCAGAGAGAAGCAGGATGGCAGGAGCCACTAGAAGCTGGATCAGACAGTCATGCTCTGGCACAGGAGAGAGAAAGAAGGGACTTTACAGAAATAAACAGTGGCGGCAGAATGACCCACGCTAGAACAATGCAGGAACCTGGAAAACAAGTTTAAAACTCAAAAGTCGATTCTCAACTTACAAGAAAGTGAAAAGATCCAGGAAAAGAGAGGATGCAGGCAGTAAATCACAGGTAGGTCACAAAAATCCTTAAAATGCCGCCCAGAGATGTGCCCGTAAGTGACAGGAGAAAGGACGGAGAGCAGCCCAGTACCACAGCAGCAGCATGAAGAGCGCAATGACAGATGAAGGAAAGGTGCCACCATTTCTGAATCCGATTGGAACTTGTCAAGAAGTGCTATTCAAGGAAAGGACTCTGGGGTTCAATCTAGAAATCCATATGCGGATGAAAGGTCCCAAGAGTGGGATTATATTTGAGTGTGGCTCGCACAGCACTCAACTAGCTGTATTTGAATCAGTTCCAACACGCAAGATTGTCCCCTCTAGACAATAACACACATGTTAATGTACAGTAACACACATCCTTATATCCTCTCTGCTTTTCTAGGAACTTCTTTTCAGTCTCCCCCCAGGTGCTCTTCTGCCTTCTCAACTGTACAGAAAGGAGAAATGTTCAAGGAAGGGTTTAGAATATGACAGGTACCCCAAAGTTCAACTCCCTTGCCATCTGTCTTCCCTGACCCTTCTCTTCCCCTGGGCCCCCATTCTTCCTGCAGACCCATCATCCCCCTCTCTTCCACAGGCCCCCACTCTTCCTGCAGACCCATCCCCCCCCTCTTCCACACCCCCACTCTTCCTGCAGACCCATCATCCCTCTCTCTTCCACAGGCCCCCACTCTTCCTGCAGACCCATCCCCCTCTCTTCCACACCCCCCACTCTTCCTGAGACCCATCATCCCCCTCTCTTCCACAGGCCCCCACTCTTCCTGCAGACCCATCATCCCCCTCTCTTCCACAGGCCCCCACTCTTCCTGAGACCCATCATCCCCCCCTCTTCCATACCCCCCACTCTTCCTGCAGACCATCCCCCTCTCTTCCACACCCCCCACTCTTCCTGCAGACCCATCATCCCCCTCTCTTCCACAGGCCCCCACTCTTCCTGCAGACCCATCATCCCCCTCTCTTCCACATCCCCCACTCTTCCTGCAGACCCATGGTCCTGCCCACACTGCACTGAGTGTCCATGCCTGCTATCTTCAAGTCTTCAGCTGAGGTGAGGCTGCCATGCCTCCCACCTCTCACCAAGGTCAGGTTGAGAATGTATGTACCATTCATGTTTCCTTCACCTTCTCTTAGCCCTGTCTCTCATCTGCAAAGATGTTTCCTTTTCAACAGATTATAAGTTCCTCAAATTCAGAGAATGTATCCTACTTTTAACCATGCCTGATCTAGAATATGCCAATATGAGCTCAATAAACATTTCCTGTTTTACATAGATTTACTACAAGAAGAAGAATAAACAACTTTAAAATAAACAAAAAAAAAAACAAAATTGGTGATTCTTCAAGACAAGATTCATATGAAAAAAATTTCCCTATCTTGATATGAAGAAAAAGGAGGAAAATGGATAATAAAAACTGAAACACAATAGGAAAGAATCAAATGCATGAACTTCCCTGAAGCCATCTGAGAAGGAACAGTATACATATTGAAATTTTACTGTTCAAAGAGAATGTAAAAAATCGGCAACTTCTGTTAGTACAAAAGCAGCCTCTGAATTCATAAAAGAGACTTGACTCGGGCCACAAAGGAACTCTGATTGAAATTAAAGAAAGATTCATGAAAGAGATGATTGCAGAAGTAAAAGAAAGCTATTTCCTCAAATATGAGGTGGAGTTAGCACTCCAAATCTGTGATAAGGTCTTGACGTAGTTATGGAGAACTAGAAAAAAAAAAATACAATAAAAAAGTTCTCAAAAAAAAAAAAAGTAAGAGAGAGAGAGAGAGTGGGCAATAACCTAGGAGCAATAGCCTAAGATGAGAGACAACCCAAGAGGCCAGACTAGAGGGGAAGGAGCAAAAGGCAAGGTTAACGCTGTTCTGGAATTAGATTTGCTATTCAGTAGCAAAGCTCAAGAGTTGGCCTCTCTTTTCTTTCATCACAATTATTTACATTCCAATCCTACATGTTTAAAACATATGGAAAAAACAGCACAGTAAAAAGATATGAAGATGGCATCTTAACCCTTTCAGTGCTTCTCTTCCTCTAAGTAAATGCTCCAATTAAGCATTTTATTAATGTTTGTTAGCTTGCTTATTTATAAAGGGAATTGGTGGAGATGGCCCAGCCATTGGGAGTGCATACCACTCTTGTACTGGACTGGCGTTTAGTTCCCAGCACCCATCTCAGGTGGCTTACAACCACCTGTAACTTCAGCTCCAAGGAATCCAACACCCTCTTGTGACCTCCAAGAATACTGCACTTGTGTACACAAATCCACATACTGAAAAACACATACCGACATAATTTAAAATAGGATTTTTTTTTAAATGTCTTAAAAATAAAAAGATTTTCTTAAAAAAATCCACCAAGGCCTGCTATGGTTTGGCCCAGGGTCCCCTGCCCCTGCCCCAACAAGGCTGATGTGTTGAAGGATTAGCTGCCTGCCTCTAAGTACCATAGAAGATATTCAATCCTTTAAGAGGTGAGGTAAATTGAAAAGTGGTCCTCGGAGCCAAGGCCCTGAAGAGAATACGGGGACCCTAGACCCTTCTAAGCTTTCCAACTTCCATGAGATCAACAGGCCGTCTCTACCACATGCTCTGCCATGATGTTCTATGCCACCACTGGCCTAGAATAACAGGGACAAGTGACCATGACTAGAACCTCTAAAATCCTGACTCAAAATCAATCCTTCCTCTTCTTAAATCGATTATCTCAGGTATTTTGTTATAGTGACAAAAAACTGACAATCACAAAGCTCCAATATAGAACACACAAGAGAAGTTCTTAAATGGACAGATGGAGAAAAACGACTCCTGGCCAGTTTGGAAGCCTCTAGAAAATCCAGGCAAATGAAGTAAGGGGAAAAGGCAGGAAATCTACATGATGCGAAACTTAAGAGGAGTGGGGGGACTCTCTTCCAGTTTTCAAAGTATCCCTAAAAAAGTAAGGAGGGGATACAAAGAGTCTGGACTCCAGTAGGCTCTTTGTATCACTGCTGTCTACAAGCCCTGCCTCCTGAGAAAGTGAAGCATGAGCTTGGACTCACACTCAACTAAAATGAAGGATTAATAACGGCTAGTTCTGCAGAATCTGCTATCGTTCCCTGACTCTCCAGGCTTCTTTAACAAGCAAATCTAAACTTCCAAAACATCTCACCATCACACATTTGTTTACTTTAGTTACATGAATAGAAAACAAGATTTAAAAAAAAAAAAAGCAGATCTGAAGGATGAGTTGAGTGATGCTTTTCTGGGGAATGGATGTGGAAAGCCTCTTCCTGCCTGCCACGCTGTCTGGCACAGTGAAGGTGTTTGTAGACACAGGCTACGAGACAAAGTATCTTACAGTATCTTACTAACATACAGTATCTGCATTTGACCTTTTTCTTCATTGTCTCATCATGGATAAAAAAGAGTAAATAGTGCTATGAGCAAGAGATATGGAGACTATGATTGGAAAAAGTACAGAGACAACTAGCGAAACTAGTGGAAACACATGAACTGTGGACCAACAGCCTAGGAACCCCCATGGTACTGGACTAGGCCCTCTGGATAAGTGAGACAGTTGCTTAACTTGAACTGTTTAGGGGGCCCCCAGGCAGTGGGATCAGGACCTGTCCTCAGTGCATGAGCTGGCTTTTTGGAGCCTAGTGCCTATGGTGAGACACTTTGAGCAGCTTTGATGCAAGGAGGTAGGTCCAACTACCTCAAGTCACCTATGCTGACTCCCCCTGGGAGACCTTGCTTGGAGGGGGTGGGAATGGGGAGTGGGTTGGGGAAGAAGGCTGGGGGATGGGAGGAAGAAGGACAGGGGAATCTGTGGTTGGATTGTAAAATGAATAGAAAATCTCTTAAGAAAAAAAAAAAAAGGAAAAAAAGTAGGAAAGACAGGATTTAGAAGAACCCTTAATTTTTAACACACACACACTTAATTAAAATAGTAAAAACTAGGCATGTGAGGTTGAAAAAACCAAAATTAAAAATCCAGCATCCCCAATTGTTAACGCCATACTAAGTCGATGAATTTAGTTTAACCAAATATTAGCTATCTATTTTTGTATTGCAAAATAGAGTATATTTACTTCATTAACAAAAAGAAAGAAAGGAAGGGCTGGAGAGATGGCTCAGAAGTTAAGAGCACCAAATGCTCTTCCAGGGGACCTGGGTTCAATCCCCAGCACCGACATGGCAGCTCACAACTGTCTGTAACTCCAGTTCCAAGGGATCTGGCACCCTCACACAGACATACATATGGGCAAAACACAAAAATAACAATAAATAAATTACTTTTTTAAAAAAAAGGAATATTTACAGATATCCTGCCTAGCAAAAAAATTCAAGTTCAATACCATAGGTCTCTACTAACTAAAATGATACAACTCTTTTAAATTAACTTTGACTCTTAATTTGCATTCCAAGAAATATATAATTCCAAGAAAATAGACAAGAAATCATATTAAAGTGCAATATGAGTTGAAAAAAATACAAGCAAGATATTTATTTATATAGCAAAAGCTCTCACTCAGAAACAATTAAAGGGAGCAATAAGGACCGACGAGATGACTCAGTGGCTAAGATGCTTAGCGCTCTTCCAAAGGATCTGAGTTCAGTTCCCAGCACCCACAGGAGGCAGCTCTCAACGGCCTGTAACTCTGGCTCCAAAGGAAGAATATGACATCCTCTTCTTACTTCTGCAAATACTCACACACAGGTAACACACACAGAGCAACACACATACACATAAATAAAAATGAAAGTTAAAGGAAACAAGACTGAGAAAAATATATATGAATGGTCTGTCAAGTCTTAATGGCCCAATATATAAAGAGGTATAACATGTCAATAAAAGAGGAGCACGTTAGCATAAAATAAACAGAGTATGATACATTACAAAAATGTAAATGACCAGTAAACAAATACAGATTATTCAATCTCATCAATAAGCAAAGAAATGTAATATTAAAACAATAATAAGATAGCATTTTTCATCCCCAAACTAGCAAATACAAAAAGTGACCATATTATCTCAGCAGTAACTGTTCAGGTATAGAAGTTTCTGCATGTCTCAAACACAACTGCACTGGTTTTTATAGCCAGCAGCCTTGACAGATGAAGAAGTCTCCCTAGGAAGTAACAGCATACAGGTTTGTTAACTATCCAGGAAAATTACCATCATGTCTCCATCTTCAGGCCGGTTTACTTGCAGCTCACTATGAAAGACTCAGGATTCCCCCCTTTTAATCCAGTTGACAACTAGTGTCATACAGCCCTGTGGACAGTGCTTTCTTTGTCTCTGATCCAGGAGCCCCATGCCTTCCAAAATCATCCACAGACGCCTGACTTCCAAGTAGGACATAACCACAAACTTGTAACCATTCTCAGCAATGATATGACAACAGCAGCATTATACACTGTATACATTTGGTCTTAGTAATCTTTTTTTTAAAATTGATTTTTTAGATTCATAGATCTTATTTATGTGCATGAGTATTTTGGCTGCATGTATGCATGTATACCATGCGCGTGTCTGGTGACTATTGAGGCAGAAGAAGGCATCCTATCTCCTGGAACTGGAGTTACAGGTGGGTGTAGGTACTGGGAACCAAATCCCAGCTCTCCTGCAAAAGCAACAGACACTCTTAAGCACTGACCCACCTCCCTAGTCTCCTTATCAACAATCTGTTTAAAGAACACCATGGCAAAATCTCTGCAAATTTAAGAGCTACAGATAGCCTTTAACCCAGCAATTTAATCATTTGCACCAAGAAAAAAAAAATACGCAAATATATACAGTAATGTCTCTCAACCTCTAGGAGATGCTTTAAGATTCCACTGTGACCAGGTGGGTAGCAGAGAATCTAATACATACAACACTTCCTATACATACATAATCATCTAAGGAAGCACTTACTGGCTAGCTTCCCTTTGACATACTTGAATTTTGAACATTAGTACTCTTGAGTCAAACTGGGCAACATGAAATAAAAAAGGGTTACTTGAACACAGCTGATCTGATAGTCAGGTATGTCACTGAATACAGCAAAGGCACACGGTTTGCAGATGGACTAGATAATGATATGGTTCACAGATCAGGAAGGCATACAATTTAATTGCACTACTCAGAATAGTGCATGATTTCAAACTGTTTACCCTTAGAATTTTCCACTTAATGTTTTCAAACTAAGACTAACTGAAACCAAGTAAAGAGAAACAGGAAACAAGGAAGGGCTACTCACACATGGAAACCATCCTGTAATTTCACTTGTAACAGAAATAAATCTGTAGGATTCTAAATATCGAAAGAAGATTGAAAATGTTAGGTTGCTCCTACAATAATGAAACAAAAAGACTTTTAAAAGGTAAGAATACCAGCACTCGGGATTCAGGGGCAGGCGAATCTCTGTGAGTTCAAGGCCAGCCTATAGTGTAAGGTCCAGGACAGGCTCCAAAGCTACACAGAGAAACCTTGTCTCAAAAAAACAAAAAAACAAAAAACAAAAAAGTGTGTAATGGCTTAAGTCCTGTGCTGTTTTCTGTGAATACCTCACATTGGCAATTTTTTACTCTATATATTCTGGCACATATTTCTCATGAAAAAAAAAAAGGTAAGATGTCTTACATATCTATATAAAGTCTCCCTCATCAGTGATTATTACTAACTAGAAACTGCAGAACACTACACCACAAACTATATGAAACACACTTATACACGTATTTTTTATGTCTGGAAAGAAAAAAATACTAAGCAGTGTTTCTTATTTATACATCTACTATAGCAGCACAGGAAATTGATTCCATTTGGGATACCCTATTGGAATGATGACACTCAAGGGGACATGTGAGAGGAGCATTGAGCTTGCAGAGAACACAGAACGTTGTATGTTAGTACTCACAAAGATAGATGCCCAAGTCAACAGACGTGCAGACTGTGAATCAGCTTTCGTGTACAACTGTGGGAAAGCAACTCTACAGGGTGAACTGAGTCAGCAATGGAGGGTTGATTTAAAAATGGCCCTTAATTCACCTGACCAAGGGGAAGGCAAACTTAAAAAAAATATAAATTCAAATACCGGCAAGGCAATTTAGGGGAAGGAGCAAGGCACAAAGGAATTCAACCTTTCGCCCCTGCACTCAGGAGCCAGAAGCAACCAGACCTGTAGGAGAGCCAGCCAAGACTACAGAGTGAGCTCCATCTCAACAAACAAACACAAAAGAAAGGAATCCAACTTGCTCCCAACTAAGTTCACTACAAAAATATTCAGTAATGTTCACAACATGCCAGGCAAGGTTCAAATCACTAGACTTTAGAACACATTTTAAAGCTGGAGTAACACGAGCAGCATGGCATGACCACAGGAAGTAGGTCACTGCTTGTAACAGTTCAGAAAGTCTCATGAATACAAAGAAACAAGTGTTACCATATGT
Source organism: Peromyscus maniculatus bairdii (assembly GCF_049852395.1). Lineage (NCBI taxonomy): Eukaryota > Metazoa > Chordata > Mammalia > Rodentia > Cricetidae > Peromyscus > Peromyscus maniculatus. The sequence goes on along the minus strand of NC_134853.1, from coordinate 48,298,806 downwards.
AGGCACTGGTCAGGAAGAAGAAAAAAAAACAGAATTCAACAAATGACGATGAAGTCATTGGCTAGTAATAACCAAAAAGGCACAGCATTTTTTTTTTTTTTAAATCTCACACCAAAACTGAGCAAGACTTCGAATCATGGGGGTGTGGGACTTTACATGCAATTCATATGATGAAAGACCAAAAAGGACTCCAGAGTTAGATCCGTGAAGATGGCAAATATTAACTCCACCAAAACCGAGAGGACTGGGCAATGAGACTGGCTTGCTAAAGAAGGACAGGGACACTTCTGTTCAAGGACCGAATTTGGAAGCAAAACATCAGCTGTAAACAACACTGTAAAATAGTGAGCGAGGAACGCAACCAGCATCAAGGTAATTGTTCCTCGTGTAACACGAATTAACTATCTTATGCACTCAACTCTCCGACTTTCAAATCAAAAATAGAACAGGGCTCAAAAGAGCCAAAACGTGGGTCAGAAGTTTCAAAAAATTGGTGCTCGGGTGTGGAAATAATGCAATTCAATGCATACTAAGACTAATAGGGTGGCTCTCAACGCCACTAGTTAGACTGCGCTCCCACCCAACTTACTCCAGGATAAGGGGCTTTGAGGGGCAGGCCCTCTAAGCAACATCGTGTAGGAAAAGAGCATGCAAGATAAGCAATGTGCCTGTCTTCCGATCTTAGACCTGGGAGTGTTGCGGGAAGCAGAGGGAGCAGGTGGCTCCCAACAGAGCAGACTAGTGAGCCACAGCGTGCAACGAGCACGTGACCCTAGGCTTCACCCATCTAACTTCCCAATCCTCTGCAGATTACAGGTAGGACAGCTTCCCCAAAGCTCTGCGGCTAAAGGCACTTGGAAAACCCAGGGAAATGCAGAACCAGCCCCACGGCCAAGTACAGTGGCAGGTGGCTGGGCCCACCCCTGACGGTGGCAAGAAGGCTGCAGCCTGGCATCTCGCGGCGTGGGCCTGAGTGCACAGAAACCATCCTGCGAGAGAGGGACAGTCAGGACGGCTCGGCCCGCGGGCCCCGCGTCCGCAGGTGCGCGCGCCAGGCCCAGGAGAGCCGCGAGGAGAGGCCGCCGCACTCCCGTCCCGTCCCAGCCAGCGCAGCCGCGCAGCACCGCGGACGTGCGTGGGCCCAGGGCCTCCGCCTCGCGCGCCCCCCGGGGTGGCGCGCGCCCGGCCCCGCCCACGGCCGCGGAGACGTCAAGACCTTGAGGAGGGAGGAAGGAAGGAAGGGCCGTACCCTGCAGGGTCCGGGACGGGCGCGCGCAGGGCTTCGCCCCAAGCCGGCGGCGTGGGCAGCCGGAGGCCGCTCCCAGGATCCCGCGCTGCTGCCGCCGCCGCGAGCCCGGCCCAGCGCGACCCGGAAGGAAGACCGAGGCCGCGGGACGGGGCGGGGCCGAGCCTTGCGGAGGGGCGGGGCCTGGTGAAGGGCGGGGCCTTCTGCTAGGTCCCGGGTGGCAGCTACTGAAAGGCTCTGGTGGCCTGAGCTGCTTAGCAAAGCCAAGGTGGTGGTCTATAAAGGGCCTGTTTGCTCCGGGGCTAGCGGTAGTTGCAGAACCTTCACAGTACTCGTCCCTCCAAGGACAGCCCTCCATGTATAGTGTAGTTCTTCTGGGGCTTCTTCGGAGTTGATGACTCAACTCTGGTATTATGCAAAGGGCACTTCTGCACAGGAGCAGTGGGATGTGTGCTTTAAGTGCTCTGCAGGCACAATCCACCAATTGATTAACAAACTCTTTGGCCCCAGAAACAAATCTTCCATGCAGGCTCATATTCACCCTAACATCCACAAGCCAATGACTGCTACCTCTGATGAAGATGCGGTTAAGGGTCTTCCTTAGTCGTTTCATTTCTTTTCAGATGAGCTTTTCAATTACTTGGCGTTGTATTTGTCTTTCCACAAGGTTTCCATTACTGAAAAACTTTTTAAAAGATTTATTTTCATTTTTTTTTTTTTTTTTTTTTTTTTTTTTTTTTTTTTTTTGGTTTTTCGAGACAGGGTTTCTCTGTGTAGCTTTGCGCCTTTCCTGGAACTCACTTGGTAGTCCAGGCTGGCCTCGAACTCACAGAGATCCTCCTGGCTCTGCCTCCCAAGTGCTGGGATTAAAGGCGTGCGCCACCACCGCCCAGCTTATTTTCATTTTTTATTAGCTTGTGAGTGCTTGTCCCTGGGCACTCAAGTACCAATGGAGGCCAGAAGAGGACAGGTACCCCGGAACTGAAATGACATGCAGTTGTGAGCTGCCAGATGTGGGTGCTCGGAACCGAACAGGTTCTGAAAGAGCCATCTCCCGAGCCCCATTAGTGGGAAACTTTCAATAATATGCTCATCCTTTCCAAATTTCTCTTGAGGAAGCAAAATAGAAAGGATGCTTGTTAATTTTATACACATAGTATATTACTTACTTGTGTATTGCCGTGACGAAGCATCATGACCAAAGCAATTCATGAAAGGAAGGGTTGTTTGGGATTTGGGGTTCCAGAGAGTTAAGAACCCAACACAATTATAGGCAGGGAACATTGGAGCAGGCACCAGCACGGTGGCGTGAACAATTGAGAGCTCACATCTCCAAATGCAGACAAGAAGAACAAACTGGGGGTGTTGTGAGTCTCTGAACTCTCAGGGCCAGGTCCCAGTGACTTACTTCCTCTAGCAAAGCCATACCGCCTAAACCTCCCCAAAAAGAGCAACTAGGAACCAGGTATCCAAATGCCCTGAAATACAGGAGGTATATCATTCAAACCAGGACATGAAGTGAAACCATTTATAGTATACAGTGTAAACGATACAAAAGTGAGATTTTTATCAAGAAATTCAAACTAAATTTCCATCTTCCACACTTACCTGTGGTTTTAGTAGTTGCTGAACTGCTTCCTCAGAAGAGAGAACTGGAGCCAGGGGTCGTGGAACACGCCTTTAATCCCAACTATTGGAAGTCATAGGCAGGCAGATCTCAGTGAGTTCGAGGCCAGCAGGAAGGGCTATTCATCTTGTTAGCATTAAGATGGGACCAAACAGTCAACTTTTCTGTACCTCTCAATCTACTCACCACAAGGTTTTTGTAAATCTGAATTTATTCTAAAATAAAACGGGTTAAAATTACGTTCATGTATTAAAAAGTAAAAATAAAAATAAAAACCTGCTCCTTTTGTACAGTACATCCTGATAAGACCTCAATTAATGCCTATAAAGAACTCAAACCCTATTTAAACTACCAAAGTTTCTCATTCTGAAATGAAGTATGATTTCTAATTGAAAGATAAAATACTGTGGTGGTTTGAAGAAAAAAAAAATGGCCCCCAAAAGGAGTTACACTATTAGGAGGTGTGGCTTTGTTGGAGTAGGTGTGGCCTTGTTGGTGGAAGTGTGTTCCTGTGGGGATGGGTTTTGATGCCTCCTGTGCTTAAGTTACTCCCAGTGTCAGAGACCATTTCCAGTTGCCTGCAAGTTGTAGGACTCTCAGCTACTTCTATAGTACCATGTCTGCCTGCACGCTGCCATGCACCCCACCATGGACTGAACCTCTGAAACTATAAGTGAGCCACCCCAGTTAAATGTTTTTCTTTATAAGAGTTGCCGTGATCATGGTGTCTCTTCACGGCAATAGAAGCCCTAATTATGAAAAATAGATTCAGAAAAGGGCACAAAAGCAGGATGTAGTGGTTGTACGCCTGTGTACACCTGTAATCCCAGCATGTGGGAAGCAAAGGTAGAAGAATCCTGAGTTCAAGGTACGTCTCAACTACATAGCAAATTCAATGCCTTCAATGCCTTCCTGGGATAAGTGAATGAGACCCTGTCTTCAAAGAAGGGAAAGATAGAGAGGAAAGAGAAAATGAAAAAGAAAGTGTGTGGAAGGAGTCTGGTGGAAGATCCACCTCAACTCCCCTCCCCTATCTCTTTCCCTAAACCTGCCTTTTCAAAGCCCACCAAACACAGTTCCTCCCCCAGAGAGGCTCCAGACCCCTCCCACAGGGTATATAAGCTGCATCCCAGAAAACAGACACACGGTTCTTCCAGTCTCTCCTCCCGGCCCCAGAATCACCCATTAAACCTGGGCTTTTCCCAATTCTGTCTGACTTGGTTTGCTGTGTCTGCAGAGAAGCCTGCAGGGTGCAAAGACTTATCAGAAAGTGACACCAAAAGTGACTGTATAGATGGATAAAAATGGGAACATGGTCATTTAATTAGCACTCAGATCAAAACCAGATAATTACTAGCAAGAAGCCCCCCTATGTCCTTCTGAGTCTTCCCATTACCCCTCCTCCAAAGTAACCATTATCCTGACTTTTTTGGGGGGTTTTTTGCACTTTGTTTTGTTTTATTTTGTTTTGTTTTGAAGACAAGATTTCTCTGTGTAATAGCCCTGGCTGTCCTGGAACTCACTCTGAAGATCAGACTGGCCTTGAACTCAGCAAGATCCACCTGCCTCTACCTCCTGAGTTGCTGGGATTAAATGCATGCACCACCACCACCAGGCTCTCCTGATGTTTTTTAAAAAAGAGAGTTTTGCCTGAATGAATGTGTGCGCATCACATGCATTCCTGGTGCCAATGGAAGTCGTCAGAGGTGGTCAAATTCTAGAACTGGAGTTAGAGATGGTGGTTAGCCACCGTGTGTGCTAGAAACTGACCCTGGGTCCTCAGCAAGAGCAGCAAGTGCCCTTAATTGCTGAGCCATCTCTCCAGCCTTATCCTGACTTCTAACACAAGAGATTAATGTTGCCAACTTTTGACCTTGAGATAGATGGAAGCATATACATTATCCACTATGTTTGATCTGATTTCTTTCAGCATCAAGTTAGTGGGAATAGTTCACGTTGTTGAGTGTAGTGGTAGTTTCTTGAGTTACTCTTATGTAAATAAACCACTGTTTATTCTTCATGGACATCAAGCGATTTTACTTTTTAATTATTACAAACTTCTGCTTTTAGCATTTGTGTTTATGTATTCTGGTGCATGTCCTTCTATATACATCTTAATTTCTTCACTTTCTACTGTTTCAAAGATGTAGTTGATGCTATTGTGTACTTTCTTTTGGACTACGTGTAGGGGTCAGGGTGACAGGGAATGAAACGAAGTTTTGTTTTCAATGTCCCTTAAAATACTGCTTGCAAAGTAGACAGGTTCATATTTAAGGAGAAGAAACACTCAGAGCAAAGTTTCATCTCTGCAACTAAGTGGAATTAGCATTTCTCAGGCAAATCTCCCTTCCCAAGGGCCATCCTTTGTTTTCTGGGCAGGGGCACAAGGGAGACCAAAGGAAAAGAGTGATGCCTATCAGTTAGTGGTGGCCTGATTTAGTGGGTGAACTGATGCCTAGTTATTAAATGGAATGCTTTTCAGAGCTGAAAAGCATCCCACGCTGTAACGGCACTATTAAAAATAAAGTCCCAACAAGGCTTAATTGTGCATAAAGTCACCAGCTCAGCAAGTTGGTTATGATCCATCTATGTTAGTTTCAAAAGTTACAATGTTCTACTGCAGGGGGGAGGCGGGGACAGAAGCAGCAGGTTCAAAACTCCTCTTTGTCCTGACCTCTTGAAGTACCATCCTACCCACCACTATTCTCAAGTGGCTTTTCTTCATCTTAAAATGAAATGTCTATCAGTCAGATACCTTTAGGGATCATGAGGGTGCATGACCATAAAATCCTATATCAAGAAGGCAAAGACATCATTCGAAATGAAAATGTCCCCACAATGAGCTCCTCTTAGTTTTCTGTCGCTAGTTTTATGTAGTTGTTCTCTCTAACCAAGATTTCTTAGAAAATGCAACTCCATGCATTTTCTCCTCTCTCTCTCTCTCTCTCTCTCTCTCTCTCTCTCTCTCTCTCTCTCTCTCTCGCTTTCTCGCTCTCTCGTGTCTGTGTGCCCCTGTATGTGCTTGTGTGTGCCCATGTGTGTGCCTGCATGTGCCCATGTGTGTGCCTGTGTGTACCTGCGTGTGCCCATGTGTGTGCCTGCGTGTGCCCATGTGTGTGCCTGTGTGTGCTTGCATGTGCCCATGTGTGTGCCTGTGTGTGTGCTCATGTGTGTGCCTGTGTGTGTGCCTGTGTGCCTGTGTGTGTGCCTGTGTGCCTGTGTTGCTGAGATTGAGCCATTGAACCCATGTCATCATACATGTTAGACAAGTCCTCTTAAAACTAAGATACCAAATCTTCTTTTTGCTTTTTATTTTGAGACAAGGTTTCCCTAAGTTTCCCAAACTACCCTTGAACTCACTCTGTAACCTACCTAGTCAGGCCTTGAATTTGCACCCTTCCTGCCTCCCCCTCACACTCCTGAGGAGTCTGGATTACAGGCCTGCACTACCTCCAAGGTTGGCACTGTGAAATCTCAAGTGAACTAATCTGTTGAAAAGCAGAATTCAGGCAGTAGTGGTAATTTATGATTTTCAATATGCTAATGGCCAAAGCACATGAATCACAGCCACTGGGAGTAATCTTTTAGTCTATGTTTTCAACATCATACTGCTGATAAAATTTTTTCATTTTAATATTTCATGATGTTATCTAAAATCGTCATAGTAATTAATAAGAAAATCAGAATTTTAAACAAGAAGAAAGCCATTAAGAAAAAGTCTCAAGCTCCTATAGTCCAAATCCTCTTTTTACAGGCCTGGAAGCAGACTCTGAAATTAGAAGAATTGCCCACATCATAGTGTCAAAGCTGGAGCTATCAATGATACCTGGTTCTCCAACTCTAAATCAAAAAGGCTCTCTGAAAACGATAATGAATTACTTTACAATTCAATAACAACTAATCATGTTTCCATATTACCATAACCTTGAAGTTACTGTGTGCAATAGGGAGAAAAATGAAATGTGCTCGGGAGCAGGAAGACCTGTCTTTCCAGCATTGTCATGTTCAGGAACCTGTGATCCTAGATAAGTTATAACTTCCCCGAGCTTGTTGGCACTTCTGTGAAATGTGCCTAATTCACAGACACTAGAGAAATTTAAAAGAGATCATATACGTGAAAGCACTTTGTGAGTGATAAAGTAGAATGCAAATGGATGAATATTATTAATATTTATTAAAACATGTTGAAGATCAGTAATTGAGACTCTCCAATGCAAAATGTCACTGTAGAGCCTTCGAGATCATTCTAGTTTAACTTTTTAAATTGTCATCAGGCACGAGAAAACCTTAAATCGACTCAGTGATTTACCCAGACTTAGAGTCGCAGCAGGTGCCTATAAAGGTGAGACCTAAATGCAGCCTCCTTGCACCTTCCAGTGAACAATTTTAAATATATTTAATATGTGAACTTAAACTCAAGTCACTAATACATGTTAAAACAACCTCATAAAGCTGTAAGCCAAATTGGCAGAGGCCTAAAAGAAATGTGTTAAAATACATTAAAGAAATAAAAACCTACTCTGATTGTACAGTTTTCATTTCTGCCTTTCTTTTCATGCCTTTCTTTCCTCCATTTGTTTAAAAACAGCATTTATAACTGTTGTGAGTACTGGAGAATACTATGAGAGAAGTAGCATGGAGATGGGAGATGAGACTTCCTATATCTTTTTTTTTCCAAGGTAACTTCACTTCTGCGGTTCCAGGAGGGGTAAAACCCAAAGCCAGGAAACTCACGGCAGATTCTCATGTCCCCAGGCTCTGTTGCTCTCTCCAACTTTCTCTTTTCTTTATGTGGTGCCACTTTGGAAAGAGTTGTGTCTGCTTTCGGTATGTCATTTATTCAGAATGACAAGGTAATCGGTAGAAAGACAAAGACTTTCTGCTCCTTTAAAGCGGATTGGTGGTCCGTGCACACTTTCAGCTTAGACATCGATCCAGATGAAGGTCTTCAGTTTCTCACCACTGGTATGTACCTCATTGGCAGATCCTTTTCGTCACTGAGGCTCAAACCCAAGGTCTCACACATGACTGACAAGAGTCCTACCTAGACTTTCAGTAGAAGATTTGAAGAGAGCAGATTATTCTGATGAACTTTCAATATTTACCTATCTATTTGTACCTTTGCACAATGATGAGTAGTATCCCTTCCCCGTGTTAACATAACCTATACATTCAAATACAAAAAATCTAAAGACCCTGATTTTCTGGGTTACCCATCTGAGTTACCCTTGACATATGAGACACATATCCTATTTCTGTTATTGAATCATGAATATGTCTTCATATTCTTAAAATAAATAATACAGTTTATATTCTTAACACAAATGATTCAAAATGGGCTATGTGTAACTTAAAATTAATCTTTACAATAGCGGTTGAGCTTTTATTACAATGTTTTCTATAGTGGATATCTGTTTTACCTATGACCTTGAGGTACAATCCCTTGAGATACAGCAGGTAATGTTCTACCTATAACCTTGAAGTACCTGCCCCTGGGCCATGACCTCAGGGCTACCCTTATGACCTGAGATGCACATAAGCCACTCTCTTCTCTCCCACCTGGGCTTGGATGGTGGGGACTGACACAGGAGGCAGAACACCATGGGACGTACCCCAGCCTTCCAGGACTATCCAGAAGATTCTCCTATTCTGTTTTAGTGAATTTTCTCTCCTAATAAATTCCTTTTACCCATTAAGCAGGCTCCAGTGGATTTCTGGAATTAGTTTCCCCTGAGCCCAGTACCTTTTGACAGTACAGTCTTTATCATAAATGCTTGACTTTGATGTCTCTCATGAATACTTTGTTAGAAGAAAATGATAATCTCACAAGAATCTCCTTCAAAAGTGCTTCTTTAGGGGCTGGAGATGGCTCAGTGGATAAGACCACTTATTGCTCTTACAGAGAATCTGAGTTCAGCACCCACATGACAGCTCACAACCATCTATAACTCTGGTTCCAGTGGATCTGACACCCTCTTCTGACCTCCATGGTCACCAAGAATGTATGTGGTGCACATATATCCATCCAAGCAAAACATTCATACACAAAAAAGATAAAACATCTAGGAAACCTATTAAATACAGTTTTAAATATCAACGTTTGTGGTACAATTGCTGAGCAGAGTTTCTTTTCTTTCTGTTAGACAAGGTCTTGCTGTTTGGCTCAGTCTGGTCTTGAACTCAAAGAAAATAAGTGATAAACTTTCAATACTTACCTATTTATTTGTACCTCTGAACAACTATTAATATCCCTACCCCATGGTAACACAACCTGTAGTAGTTTGAATGTAATTGGTCCCCATAAGCTCACAGACAGTAGCACTATTAGGAGGTGTGGCCTTGTTGGAGGAAGTGTGTCACTGTGGGGACAGGCTTTGAGGTCTCCTATGCGCAAGCTCCGCCTAGTTCAGTTCACTTCCTGCTGCCTGTGGATCAAGTAGCAGAATCCTCAGCTCCTTCCCCAGCGCCATGTCTGCCTGCATGCCACCATGCCCTGCCATGATGATAATAGACTAAACCTCTGAACTGTAAGCCAGCCCCATTTAAATGTTTTCCATTATAAGAGTTGCCATCCTCTTCACAGCAAGAGAAACCCTAAGTACAACCTATACATTTAAGCAAAAACTCTGGTGACTTCACTTCTGTAGTTCTAGGATGGGTGGAACCCAAAACCAGGAAACTCAAGCTAGAAACTCAAATATCCAGACTACAGTCCTCACTCCAACATTCTCTTTTCTTTATGTAGTGGCACTTTTGAAAGAGTTGTAGCTGCATTAGTTAGTTGTGTCATCTAATGGAGTGCTCAGACATAAGTGGACATCTACATAACCCTATCCCCCCAAAGATTCAGGGACTGTTGTGAAGAGGTGGCAGAAAGCAGGGGTCAGAGGTCAGGGGGACTGCCACAACTCAGTGTCTTGTGGGCAGTACAGGGCCATTGCACCCACAAACCTACAGCAACTGTGGTTATATGCATAAGAGTTGCCTAAGATCAAAATGGTCAACATCCAGTGTTGAAGCAGAGGAACACAGGAGGCCCCACCCCCTAACTGGGGGGGCTACTGCATTTGATGGCTATCGGAGGAGGGAGAGTCACTCTTTTTTAGGGGTGTAGCTCCTGGTAGGTTGACCACGCTCCAGCGGACGGCCCCACTCCTGAGCACATGTGGGGGCAGCACTGAAGGGACTCAGTGGATTAAAAAGGGAGGCATGAACTTGGGAGGAGGAAGTTGTGGAGGAGTAGAGAGGAGAAGTGCAGGGAGTAGAGTGGATAAATTCAAAATACATTGCATACACCTACAGATTTCTTCAAGAATAAATAAAAAACATTATTTCAAAAAATTCCTCACACTTCAGCTTCACAGGTGCCGGGACTTACAGTCTACACCACCACGTCCAGCTTTATCCTCACACCCCAGCTTAACAGATGCGGGGACTTACATTCTACACCACCATGTCCAGCTTTATCCTCACACCTCAACTTCACAGGTGCTGGACTTAACAGCCTGTGCTACCATGTCCAGCTTGGAGTTTCTTTGTTAAGTGCTTTGGTACCTTTTTGGGAAAAAAAAAAATCTCCTTTTCAAAATCATTTAAAAAAAATGTCAAAAACTATTTTTAATAATTTAAATAAACTTTCATTTTCTCTTCTGGCTAAAAATGGGCAGAAAATTATCAGAATTTTAAGGAAGAAGTAACCTTGCTTCTTTAATAAATATCAAAATATCATCAAGAATAAGCTTCCTTAAAACCCAGTATTCTCTTACTATTTCTTTCCTTGCTTATTATTTCAGTCTTAATGCTAAAAGATTTGGTTGCTCCAGAGTAGGAGAGTTTTTTTTCCTCCAAATTAAATGACTCACAGAGGCCACTGAGCAAAAAAGGGCAAGGGGCCAGGATCTGCTACATGTAGGCTGCATTCCTCCTTCCGCCTGCTCATGGCCTCCTGCCCACCCCCACCCCCCAAAGCTTGTAGCAGCCAGGACAGCACAGACAGCTTGGAGATGGGCCAGATAAAAATTAATGACGGTCAGTTGGGATCAGTCTGCTAGTGAACCCAGCACTCTATTTACTAGGTACTAAGCACATTGCCATTCGTACAGTGTTGGGCTACTGCATAAGAGGAGAGATTGTGAGCTAATTTCATATGTATATACCCTCTCTCCCTAACGATGACTATTTTTCTATAGCTTTTGGTGCAGATGAAAGAAAACCTCAAAGCAGCCACTGTAAAGTATCTTCCTGGAGGACCAACACAAACATTTAAGGGCAGAGCTTCGAGCTACTTTCTTTGAAGTCAGATCTTGATGATGGGAATTTTACTAGTTACTGCTCTTGTTCCTGTGACTCAAAATGTGACAAGTAACTTAAAGGACTATAGTGTTTTAAATGTGAAATGTCCCCCAGAGTCTCATGGACTTGACCACTTGATAGCCAGTTGGCAACACTACTGGAGATGACTGTGAGACCATTAGCTAGCAGAGCCTTGGCCCAGGAGGACCACATTATGGGAGGGCTTTGAACGGTTCCCACCTCCCCTCACTTCCTGTTCCCTTTATTTACTTCCTGTGTAGACAAAAATGTCCTCAATCCATTTCCTGCTCCTGCTGCCGTCTGTCCTTGCCTGTGGACTTCCCACCAGGACAGGTGCCATCTCTCTAGAATCACAAGCCAAAAGAAGCTCTTCCCAAAGTTGTCTTTTGTCAGGGTGTTCTATTACACAACAATAGTAATTTAACCGATAAAAAGGAAACCGTTTGGTGTTGGCCACCCTTTGAGGAAACACACAGTACATCATGTTGGAGAAGGAATGTAGGCTGGAGTAGAAGGTCCTTGACTACATTGCACATACAATCAGAAAGCGGGTGCAGCTGTAAAGTTCAAGGTCCACTCCCAGACTCACTTCAAAGGTTCCACAGCCTTCCCAAACAACACCGCCAACTAGAGACTTAGTGCTCAAGCCTGTGGGGACATTTCGCAATCAAACAGAGTTGTTTGGGGGAATCACAATATCAATAGTCTACTCATTCACTAATAAAAACTTACATTCAACCCAAGTTATGGCACAATAACAAAAACCCACAGGTCAATAGCCCTGATGAGAATAGATGCAAAAGTCCTCAATAAAACAGATACCTGCAAACTGAGTACAGTCATACATCCAAATGATCACCCACAACGATCAAGAGCTGGCTTTATTTGGGAGATGCAGCGATGATTCAACATGTAAGTCAATAAATGTAATAAATCATATAATGAGCTTAATTCATTTCAATAGATAACAGAAAAATCCAATATAACTACATAATAAAGAGAGAGTAGGGAACATACCTCAACATAATAAAGGTTATATATGACAAACCCATAGCCAGCATCATCTGAAATGGAGAAAAACTCAAAGCAACCCTATTAAAATCAGAAGCAAAACAGGTCTATCCACCTTCATCACTCCTTTCAATATAGTGCTGGAAGCGCTAGCTGAAGCAATAAGGCAAGAGAAGGAAATTAAAGGGATACAAACAGGAAAAGAAAAAAGTCAAATTATCCCTATTTGCAGAAAATACTGTACATAAGATACCACCCCCTCAATCCACCAAATGTGAGTGCTTTTAAATACAGGTGTCTGATATGACAAAAATGCCAAGAACATACATCAGAGAAAAGAGAGCCTCTTTAGCAAATGGTGCTGGAAAAACTGGATGTTCGGATGTAGAAGAATAAAATTTGGCAGGGTGGTGGTGGCACATGCCTTTAATCTCAGCGCTGGGGAAGCAGAGCCAGGCAAATCTCTGTGAGTTCAAGGCCAGCCTGGTCTACAGAGCGAGATCCAGGACAGGCACCAATAACTGCACAAAGATACCCTATCTCAGAAAAAAAAAAAGAATAAAATTTGAGCTGTATCTATCACTCTGCATAAACATTAACTACAAATGGATCAAACACATAAGCAAGAAACCTGAAACACTGGAACTTCTAGAACACACAGTCAGTAAGTATCCTACATGATAGAGGTGTAGGAAAGGGTTTTCTGAAAAGGACTCCAACTGCCCAATAATTGAAAAATGGAATCTAAAAATAAACAGAAAAGCTTCTGTCCAGCTAAGGAAACAATCATTCAAGTGAAGAGGACATCCCCAGAATGAATGAGCATCCTTGCCAGCCATGCATCTAACAGAGGAATAATATCCAGAATGAATAGAGAACTTAAAATCAATAAAACAAACAACCCAAATTAAAAATGGGCCATAGGTCTGAACAGAGAGATCTAAAAAATATAGAAAGAAAGAAAGAGAAAATAAATGGCTCAGATATACATCAAAGAATGTTTACCACCCTTAGCAATTAGAGAAATGGAAATAAAAACACCTTGAGGTTTCCTCTTACCCCATCAGAGTGACTAAGATCAACAAAATGACAGACAACAAACGCTGGAGAGTGAGGAATCCTCATTCATTGTTGGTGGAAGTACAAACTGGTGCGGGCACTCTGGAAATACGTGTAGAGAAAAGCTAAATGGAAGACTGGAGAGATGTTCCAGCAGTTTTGACCACCTGTTGCGCTTGCAGAGGACTCAGGTTCCCAGCACATATATAGTGGCTCACAACCATCTGTAACTCCACTTCCAAGGAGATGATACCCTCTTATGGCCTCCTCAAGTGTAAGGGATGAATGTGGTATACATACATACATGCAGAAAAAACATTTATACATATAAAATAAAATGAATAAATCTAAGATAATAATGATAATGATAAACTAAAAATAAATCCACCATATGGGCCTGCTGTATATGCTGAAAGGTCTTGAAATTCTATTCCATAGATAGTTGCCAAGTAAAGCTCATTGCCTCTCTATTCACAATAGCTAGGAAATGCCAACAGACAACATGTCCTTCAAGTGATGAATGAGTAAAGAAAATGTAATACATAGGGAATCGGGTAGGCTGACTGCAGATCATCACATATTCCTCAGATCTTCCAAGTCCAATCTGACAGTCTTATCTGACGCCTGAAGAAGACTACCTACTATAGCATCCCTTACCCTCTGCCCCCATCTCCAGAGGGTCACACAGGCCTTCCCCTCCTAACTTCCCTCCCCCTTCTAATTGCTTTATCCTGTACCTCTACCCCAGCAGGCACTCCCTAGGAATCCCCAGGGAACACTGACCAGGGAAGACCAGGGAAGCAGGTAGGCTAACTGCCTCTTTCTGCTCTCCTCCAAGTCCAACCCTTAAGTGTCATTCCCCAGCTCTGCAGCAGAATAAGTGGTATAGCCTTTCTGCTGCCATTCCCAAAGGACTAAGCAGATCCAGGTGGAACAGCCTGTTTTCTTCCCTCCTGTGAACCCTATCAGGCCCTTCCTGCCATCTCATCCCCATTCCTAAGCATCAGCTAACAATACTCAGAAACATGTTTTACCTGGAACTCCCAGTGGCCATACCTATCAGGATCCTAGAATAATTTCCTACCAGGCAATACACAGCCACTATATTCTCCTAAAAACAAGAAAAGACAATAGAAACCAAGGTAAAAAACAACCACCCAACAAAGACAAATTCATATATCAGCCCCTAGAATCACAATCTTTCCAAACCCAGAGGTCTACAGCCAGAACAATATGTCTCTACTTGAGTCCAACAACCCTGATATAACAGGACCTGAATAGCTGAAGCCCAGGAAAAATATCTTAAAATAGTTTTTATGAATACAATAGAGGTGCCCAAAAAGGAAACGAATAAATCCCTTAAAAATCTATGAAAATACAAACAAACAGTGGAAGGAAATGAAAAGCAGAAACAGAATTAATTTTTTAAAAAAAGCCAAACTGAGGGAAACCTGGAAATGAAAAATTTAAGAATTTGAACAGGAACCTTAGAGGGAGGCAATTCTCACCAACAAAACATAAAAGACAGAAGAAATAGATAACTTGGTCAAAGAAAATGTTAAATCTAAAATATCCAGGAAATCTGGAACACTATGAAAAGACCAAATCTAAGAATAATCAGAAAAGGAAGGAGAAGAAACCCAAAGACACAGAAAATATTTTCAACAGAATCACAGACGAAAATTTCCCTAGCCTAAAAACAGAGATGCCTACCAAGGTACAAGAAGCATACAGAACAAAGTAGATTGGAACATAAATGAAAGTTCCCCTCACACATAATAACCAAAACACTAAATGTACAAGAACAAAAATAATAATAAAAGCTATAAGGGAAAAAGACAAAGTAACATATAAATCCAGACCTAGTAGAATAACATTTCTCAATGCAGACTCTGAAAGCCAAAAGGGCCTAAATAGATGTGTTGCAACCTCAAACAGACCACAGATGCCAGCCAAGACTATTATACCCAACAAAACTTTCAGTCACCATAGATAGAAAAAATAAGACATTATATGATTAAAATCAAATATCTACCTATAAATTTGAAGGCACTAGAAGGTAAAGTCCAACCTAAAGAGGTTAAACACTCCCAAGAAAATGTAGGGAATAACAAATCCCAGACCAGCAAATCCACATATGGAAAACATACACACACCACCACTACCACCACCACAACAACAACAACAAAAAGAACCAACAAACACTGCTCCTTGATATCTCTCAACATCATTAGTTTCAATTCTCCAATAAAATGGCACAAACTAGCAGAATGGATGTGAAAATAGGATCCATCCTTCTGCTGCATCCAAAAATCATACCTTAACATCAAGGATGAATATAACCTCCTGGTAAAGGGATGGGAAAGATATTCCAAGCAAATGTACTTAAGAAGCAAGTTGGTGTAGATATTTTAATTTCTGACATAACAGACTTCAAACCAAAGCTAATCAGAGGAGATAGGGAAGGACACTACATACTCATCAAAGGAAAAAGTCCAAGAGGACAAGTTTGTATAAGAAACACTACCGCAGTGTTTCTGTTTCAAATCACACATTGACTCTCACATACTGATAGTGGAAGACTTCAATATACCACTCTCATCAATGGACAGGTCATCCAGATAAAAACCAAATAGAAAAATAATGGAGCTAACTGACATTATAAACCAAAATGGCCTAACAGATAATCACTGAATATTTCACCCAAACACAAAAAGATATATTTTATTCTCAGCACCTCATGGAACTTCCTCAAAAATTGACCTCACATACTAAGGACACAAAGTAAGTATTAACAGATACAAGAAAATTGAAATAACTCCCTGCATCCTACCTGACCATCACAGACTCAAGTTGGATATCAATAAGAGAAACTTTACAAACTCATGGAAAATAAGCAACTCACTACTTAATGAAAAGTGGGTCAAGACAGACATTAAGAAAGAAATTAAAGAGTTTCTATAATTCATTCAATGAAAATGAATACACTAGATACCCAAACTGATGGGACATGATAAAGGTAGTTCTAAGAGGCAACTTCACAGCACTAAGAGCCGACATAAAAAAAACTTGGAAATATCTCATACTAGGTAACTTAACAGAATACCTGAAATCTCTTGAACAAAAAGAAGAAATCACACCCAAAAAGAGTGGATGAAGGCAAGAAATAATCAAACTCAGGGCTGAAATAAATAAAATAACAAACAAACAAGCAAACTAACAAATACAATATAAAGAATCTGTGCAACAATACTTGGCACTTGGAGAAAATCAATAAGATTGACAAACCCTGATAGGGGAATGTCTTCCTGTAAGCTGCAAATATGTGTTGCTCTGATTGGTTGACAAATAAAGCCGTTTGGCCTATGGCAAAGGCAGCTTAGAGGCAAGTGGGAAATTCAAAGAGAGAGACAGAAAGAAGGTGGGGAGAGATGCCAGTGAATGGCCCAAGGAGCAACATGTAATGGGACACAGGTAAGGCCACGGAACATGTGGCG
This sequence comes from Peromyscus maniculatus bairdii, assembly GCF_049852395.1. Lineage (NCBI taxonomy): Eukaryota > Metazoa > Chordata > Mammalia > Rodentia > Cricetidae > Peromyscus > Peromyscus maniculatus. Next base: position 48,282,053 of record NC_134853.1, on the reverse strand, counting down.
ACACATAGATGAATAGTTATGGGCTAATTTAAGACATAAGAGCCATGGCCATGTAGTTATAATTAATATAAGCTGCTGTGTGTTTACTTGGGTCCAAGCAGTTGCAGGACTGGTGAGTGAGAGAGATTTGTCTTGACCGCCGGCCAGGCAGGACACAGAAAAACTTCAGCTACAAAACCCTTCTCCAAACTAACTCCTAGCTGAGAGAGAATACAAAAATTAATAAAATTAGAAATGAAAAAGGGACATAGCAACAGACACCAAGGAAATCCAGAGAATCATAAGAATATGCTTCAAAAACCTGTATTGCATCAAATTGGAATATCTAAAAGAAATGTTTCTTGATACATACCACTTACCAAGGTTAAGTCAAGATCAGATAAACAAATTAAACATACCTATAGCCCCTAGAGACATGGAAGTAGTCATTTAAAAATGTCCCAATCAAAAAGCATGCAGGGTCTCGTGGTTTTACTGCAGAAGTCTACCAGACTTTCAAAGAAGAATTAATGTCAATATCCCTCAAACTGTTCTACAAAATAGAAGCAGAAGGAACATTTCCCAATATGTTTTATAAGGTAAAAGTTACTTGTAGCTGGAGAGTTTCTTTCCAGGTCCCGCCAAGCCCCAGCAGTCCTGTAGCCCACTTATAAAATAAACACACAGACGCTTATATTATTTAAACTGTTTGGTCTAATGGCTCAGGCTTCTTGTTAACTGTTCTTATATCTTTTTTTTTTTTTTTTTGTTTTTTTTTTTGTTTTTCGAGACAGGGTTTCTCTGTGTAGCTTTGCGCCTTTCCTGGAGCTCACTTGGTAGCCCAGGCTGGCCTCGAACTCACAGAGATCCGCCCGGCTCTGCCTCCCGAGTGTTGGGATTAAAGGCGTGCGCCACCACCGCCCGGCCTTATATCTTAAATTAACCCATTTCTATAAATCTATACCTTTCCATGTGGCTTGTGGCTTACCAGTATCTTCACATGCTATTTGTCATGGCGGCTGGCAGTGTCTCCCTCTCTGCCTTCCTGTCCTTTCCTTTCTCCTCTCTGTTAGTCCCGCCTATACTTCCTGCCTGGCTACTGGCCAATCAGTATTTTATTTATTAACCAATCAGAGCAACACATTTGCCATACAGAACATCCCACAGCAGTTACTCTCATACTCAAACCTTAAAAAGACCAAAGAAAGAAGATTACAGACCAATTTACCTTATGAACATAGTTGCCAAATTTCTCAATAAAATACTTGCAAAATGAATCAAGAAATATTATCAAATTGATCATCTACTATGATCAAGCAGATTTCATCCCATAGATACAAGGAGGGTTAAGGTTCAACATATGTAAGTCAATAAATGTAATCCACCATTTAAACAAACTGACATGATCATATCATTAGATGCAGAAAAAATGTTTGACAAAATTCAAAATCCCTTCATGTTAAAAGTCCTAGAGATATTAGGGACACAAGGGACATGCTCCAGCATAATAAAAGCAGTTTACAACATGCCTATAGCCAATATCAACTTAAATGGAGAGGAATTCAAAGCAATTTCACTAAAATCAGGAATATGACAAGGCTGTCCACTCTCTCCATATCTATTCACTATAGTACTTGAAGTCTCAGGTAGAGGAAATGTAGCTAGAAGTTTTCCTGGTCTTGCCTGGCACCAAGGTCTAATAGCCATTTATAAAACTCCTGTGTCCCTTCTGGTCCTGCAACTGCTCAGACCCAAGTAAACACAGAGAGGCTTATATCAATTCCAAATTGCATGGCCATGGCCTATAGCTCAAGCTTCTTGCTAGCTAGCCTTTATATCTTAAATTAACCCATTTCTATTAGTCTATAAGTTGCCATGTGGCTGTGGCTTACGGGTCTGTTGGGATGTTATTCCTTAAGTGGCGTCTGCCATCTACCTTGCCTCTCTTTTCCCTCAATGTGACCAAGGGGATACAAATTGGAAAGGAAGAAGTCAAAGTATCTTTGTTTGAAGATGATGTGATATTATACATAAGTGACCCTTAAAATATCACCATGAAATGCCTACAGCTGATAAATACTTTCAACAAAGTAGTTAGATACAAAATTAACTCATAAATATAAGTAGTCCCCTTCCCCCCATATACAAATGACAAAGGGACTGAGAAAGAAATCAGAGGAACAACACCTTTTACAATAGCCTCAAATAATATAAAATAGCTTGGGAGTAACTCTAACGAAGCAAGTGAATAACTTGTATGATAAAATAATTGTCTTTGAAGAAAGAAATTCAAGAAATCAGAAGATGGAAAGATCTTCCATGGTGATGGATTGGTAAGATTAACACAGTAAAAAATGGTCATCCTACTAAAAGCAATCTACAGATTCAATGCAACAAAATTCCAACACAATTCTCTATAGACCTTGAAAGGACAAGTCTCAACTTCATATGGAAACACAAAAAACCTAGGATAGCTAAAACAACCCTGAACAATAAAAGAACTGCAGGAGGTCTCACCATTCCTGATTTCAAATGGCTGAGAAGCAAACTATTCAACATCCTCAGTCATTAGGGAATTGTAAACCAAAAGTACTTTGAGATTTCATCTTACACCTGTTAGAAAATCAATTAAAGAAATGACAGCTCATGTTGGTGAGGATGTGGAGTAAGGGGAACACTCATTCATTGCTGGTGGGAGTGCAAACTGGTACACTCAGTATGGAAATCAGTGTAGTGGTTCCTTTGAAAGACAGTAATTGATCTACTTCAAGATCCAGCTATACCACTCTTGGTCATATACCCAAAGAATACTTCATCCTAAACCAGAGACATTTGCCCAACCATGTCCACAGTACTCTATTAGTAATAGCCAGAGATTAGAAATCACCTAGACCTTCCTCAACAGAAAATGGATGAAGGGTGAAAAAGTGTGTGAGAGTATGTGTGTGTGTGTGTATGGAGAGAGAGAGAGAGAGAGAGAGAGAGAGAGAGAGAGAGAGAGAGAGAGAGAGAGGAGGAGGAGGAAAATTTAAATAATTTAAGTGAAGTTACACCACTTGGGGTAATATTTCTCCTCTCAAGAGTCATAGACTAACTAACAAAACTACCAGTACCAGGCATGAGTAACCTCCTTTCAAATTGTTAGAGCCAGCCAAGCGACTCCCAAAATAATTAGGCTATTTCTGTCTAAGAAGTTGAGGCTAAGTTCCTATAATTAAAGATACCATGCACTTCAGAGACAGGACTTGAAGGGGTCAAGCTGGATCCTACCCCAAATCCTCCATCCAAGGACTACTTTACATAGAACTGAAATGTGCTATGCTAGCTGCTGGTAAGGAAATCAATCACTAATCCTAACCAGATGTAATGCCTATGAACTACAACAATGTCCAGCATGAGAAGATATCCCTAAAGGTGAAATAGTGGCATTTGTATCTTGTTTGTAACCAACAACTATCTAATTGGACATAAGGTCCACTCGACAGGAGGGAAATCATGTCTGATACTGTATTTAGCCAACCACTCATGGCTAGTGAGATCTTGGATCTTAGAGGAGAACATACAACTGCCATTTTTTTCAAACAATATAATTCCTAACTGCATTCTAAATAATTATCCTTGTACCTATAGAAGAATGTAGCTCTCACTCCTCATAATAGAGACTTCTTTTTTGCAGCAGAGCAGGATCATTACAGAAAGCCACAACTATTCAAAATGAAGAGATTATATCACTGTGGGGTGCCCTTCCACAAATAATACATTTACAACATGATCCTCATTCTTAAGGTTCAGGAAACATCACGGAAGAGGTGGCAGAAAGATTGTAAGAGCTACAGAACCAGGAAGTCTGCTTCAAGATTATGTCTTCTAAATGTGATAGGGAAGACACACCCATGAAATTTCAAAATGTGGCCATCTAAGACCAGAACAAGACCTGAACAATGACAATACCAGTTGACATGGCAACATAGAAAATCTCACAGAGGCCCAAACCCAGATGAAAAGTATATGCAATTAATGACTGCTAATAGAGGGACAGTTAGTCTTCCCCAAGGATAAGCTCCTTAGTATCCAATAGTAAGTGGTCAATCCCCAAAACATATACATAGATAAAACATGAAAGGTGATGCAAGGTAAAAGCATGGGGTGATGGCAGGAGTAGGTATAATTTCAATCTCAGAAGACTTCAGCTGGCCCAATATCACAGAAATCAAGACATCTAGTAACCAACATTAACAGAATTTTAGAGATAGAATTTTGGCATGGTAGTATTCATATATTTATTAACAATAACAATAAAGAAAAAGAGACCATAAACTCAAGGTGGTAGGGGAATATGAGAGAGGTTGGAGGGAGGAGAGGAAAAGGGGAAATGATGTAGTTGTTTTAATTAAAGTAAAATAAAATTTAAGAAATTATGCTCACTTCAAATGAGGGGTGGATCTCAAATATAAATTATTAGTATAGTCTATTTCTATACTTTGTGCCCTTAACTATGGATAAGAATATGACCAGGTATTCTTTTATAAGTGGTGGCCAGTACTACCCAAGCTTCTTGTGCTTGTGAATCTTTCAGAGATCATGTTAAAAGGAATAATTTGATTTTGGGTGTGGCAGGTTCTGCATTGTGAATTTATAACAAGATCCCAGATGACATGGATGCAAAAAAAAAAAAAACCCAACTACATCTTGATTAGAGAACTTAAGGTCATTTGACTTATAGAATATTATGCCTAAATGGTGAAGATTTGCCATGAACAGGCACTAATATTCCAAAGCAATATTTGAACTTCAGCTGGAGACTGGACTGAGGCAAATAAATCAACTCATGTCAAACATTTGTTTTCATCCCTTTAGACCGTTTTATATGTCTCAAGAACTGGAAAAAGTCAATCCATGTTCTATGTTCATTTATTATGAAACCTGATGCAAGATAAGAGTCATGAAGTGATGGCATGAGAAGGTATTCTTTTAATCTCAGAAAACTTCAACTGCCCCAATCTCACAAGTAATCAGAAACCCAGTAGCCAGCATCAGCAGAATTTAGGGGATAAAATTTTGACTCATGCTGTGAATATCTGAGTTTGACACTTTGACTTCTACATGTCAGAGCTCTGATACAGTAAGGTCACCTCTGCACCTGCTGTCCATTCTGGCCTGCTTTTGTTTTCAGCAAGTGTGAGAGCAGCCCAATGCCTTGGAAATAAGGGTATAAGAAAAAGCATTACACTTGTTATTCAGAACAGCAGCTCCAAGTCCAGACAGCTTCGAAGTAAATCTGCATAAGGACTTACTGTGACTTTGTGACCAAAGTCTTAATGTTCTCATACCATTAGTAAGCTCTGGCACTTTATCAAACCTATGATATTGAATAACTACCAGTAATTGCTGATTTATGGCCAAAGTTTCCTCAGTCTGTTTTCTTCAGGAATCTAATATACTTTTCTCCTTTGGAAACACGTTGATTCAGTCAGGTCACGTTCTCTGCAAACTTTGCTGTGTACATATATAAACAGAGGACATTTTGCTCTCTTTCTTGGTGCTGTTGATATGACCTCATGGTGCTTCACTTAAAATTAACCACATTTCTACATATTCAAGAAAGGCAAGTAACCAGAATATAACATTTAGGTGATACACTGAATTTTTAAATGATTTTTAGAAGTGTTTGTCCAATTTGGTAAAGGCAATCATATATGTAGAAAGGTTCCTGAAGCCCATGTAGTCCAAGATGGCAAATGGTTTTTACTTTTAGTGCCATAGAGCAGAGAAATATGGGTAGCTATGCCTCTTAGTTTTCAATGCAGATCTAGTGCCAACCTTAACTATATGATCTATAAAGATCATTATTTTCTTTCCTCTTCATTATCTGCTGCTCTTTACCTAGATGCATGTACCAGGCACACATCAAAATTCGGCTCATGCCAATTGTCTGACAACTCCAGCACTTTTATTTTACCTTCAATTCCCTATACCCAAGCATTCGAGTGTTTCCCAGAATCGCATCAATGACCATATCTGCCCTCCGCGTTTTCCAGAGAGGTCTCTATTATCGCAGGACACTTTGTGTCAGATTCCACACTCCTGAGTGGCCAAGTGACTGAAATCCTTAAGCCGTAATATTGAGTATTTATGATCAAATTATCACTCACAATAGTTGGATACACAGTGTGTGACAGATTTCTATCTATATCATTGTCTGAAGTAGGGCCACCAAACTCCTGTAGGGTGCCTTATCATTTGCTCCCCCACCCACCCTTTCTCACTCACTACATGTGTTGTTGGGTGGAAAGCAAAGGTTGGTGACAGTACTGTTGAGACTCCACAATAGCCTGGAAGGGTCCAGATATAGAAATATATGGTTAGGAGTATATAAATTACAGCAGACTATCTAGCAGTGATTTAGATCTTTCTCTGGCATTGTGACCTTGGCTGAGTTACTTCTCCCTTTTGATACTTTGTCAAGTGTGGATAATGACAGCTGCTCTTAAATGTGGTTAATTAAAGCAAATATGCAAAAGACCTGTGCCCTTCCCACAGGAAGGTTCTAGTCCATGTAAGAAGGGAGAGTTATTAAGACATTGATATTTTCAGACTGTGCTTCATGTGATGGAATTTTTCACCCTTAAATGTGGATGTGCAGTGATGCTATTATTGATGGGCTGATTCTTAGTATATTCGTGAAGAACTATGTATAGTTTTCTTGATTAACTCATAGCTCAGGACTTGTTACCTCAGACACCAAGCAAGATGCGGCTTTTTGACACATTGCATCCAATATCTCAATTATTCATTTTAAGAACTAGTGTAAAATTAGCACAGACCCCTGTTCCTACGAAAATAGATGATTATGTTAATTGGAATGCTATAGCTGGGAAATTTTGCATAATGAAAGGATTGATATTAATATCTTTGAATGGGTGATGTATATTATACTGTTAGTAAGGAATAATTCATTTATGCACACGTGTTCTAAACAATTATTTTATATAGTTTATCTAACTCCCAAAGTCAAAACTCTTCAATATATGGAGTAAATACTTTGGAATAGCAAAATGCTAATGCTTTTTTAAAAATTTTAGGGTAAGAGTGAAAAGTATTAAAATTTACTTTTCTTATATTTTCTATCACTTATGATGTTCAAATGTTCACCCTCAGATGTTACAACGATTTGCTAATTCTTTTTTTTTTTTAACATTTTTCTTTGGGAATTTCACACCATGCACCCCAATCCTGCTCACCTCCCAATCCCTCCATATCCTCCCCTTACTCCTGCAGTATGCCCTCCCAAATTAATTAAAAGCAAAATAAACAAACAAACAAAAAAACACCTTAAACCTCCATCTTTCCAAGACCTCTTCATTCATCCCAGTGGCATCAGGAGCTGTGGTGTGTCACACAATAAACACCTTGTTTGTCCAATCAGCCCCACCCCACAAAGTGTTCATTGCAATGATGCCTTGATCTGGTCCAAGGCCTCTGGTTTCTGGTACACCATCAACACTGGGCCCTCACTGAAACTCCTCCCAGATATCCTGTTGTTGCCCCCAGTCGAGGATGTCCTGCAGTCACTGTTCTGCAGGACCAGTCTCTTTACCCATTCCAGCATGTCACAGATGGGGCAGCTGTTAAGGTGGGCCAGCCCAAGGCCCAGGATGTGGGTCTGGGTGGTAGCTGAGCTGGTTGGTCTGGGCCATTGGGACCACTCCCTCAGGGGAGGGGCAGAGCCAGCTCTCTTAGGCCCATGCTGTTGGGGGCAGCTCTCCTGCTTCAATGTCTAGCTAGGAGTAGGGCCAGCTATCCAGGAGCCAGTGAGAAACCGGGCTGGCTCAGCATGCCCTTGAATTTCAACACGAATAGTTCCTATGACACCCTGTGGTAAGCCATGGACCCTTGCTGCTATTGGGCGATTTGTTAATTCTTAAATTGAACTAAGTAATTACTCTGAGCTTCTACCAATTACCCAGATTAAACACTAAGTAAATGCCAAAGCTTTTCCCACTGAAGTTCTTTGGAAATATGTAGGTCCTTAGATATTTTTCTGAATTTGCACACAAAATAAAGGCCATATAATGAGAAAAAAATAGTTTCTAGGTATATTGAAAGAAATGGTACATCAACTTTTATCATATGTAGATATATACATATGCAGGCAACCCTAGACTCATATTGATACTCAAAAATCGTAAATCATATTCTATATGGTATACTGTATAAAACTTACAATACTACACCTTCTATTTCATCATTTATTTTCACTAGAAATTTAACTCAACCAAGAAATTTAACTTGCTCCAAGGATCTATCACGTGAAAGGCATCAAGATAAATCCTGAAAGGAAATAAAGATCAGCAAGGAACTTGTTATCCAGGTAAGAGTATCATCTACACTCAGATAATCACAAGAAAGTCTAAAAACTATGAACAATGTTCCATAGAACGAAAAGGCTGGACAAGATTGTCACTAGACCAGGCTACTTGAAGGAGTTGCTATTGTTAACTAGGCCCCACCAGGTAGTGTTGGGGATTTCCAGACAGAGGCACCATCGTGAACATACAAAGCAGAAGAGAACATTCTGGGACTGGTAATGAGAAAGGAATGAGGGGAATGAAGGGTGTAGGCCCTTTTACAACACCCAGAACCCTGTGGTCACTTTGCTTCCCTTTCATAGACGCTGTGTAAACATTGTTCTTGAGCACAGACTGCTCTGAGAAAGCTTCTAAAGTAGAAAGTGATTTTCTTTTTTCAAGAGAACAATTTGTGGGGTGGGGTTCCCATAATATTTAATTATATTGTTGAGATTGAAAACTTTCCCTTTATTGACATGTCAGATGCCAATAAGTAGACATTTAAAATGATTTGTTTTTTCTTTTATTGAAATTACATTCTTTTCTCATGCAGTATATCCTGACTAGAGTTTCCCTTCCCTCTGCTCTTTCAGTTCTTCACTACTTCCCCTCCTCTCCAAATCCACTCCCTTTCTGTCTCTCATTAGAAAAGAACAGGCTTGTAAGAGATGACAACCAAACTTGATAACATACAATATAATGAGATGGAGCAAAACCTATCATATCAAAGTTGAACACAGCAACCCAAGAGGAGGAAAAGAGCCCCAAGAGTTGGCACTAGAGTCAGAGAGCCACTCATTTTCATAGCCAGGAGCCCATACGAATACTAAGCTAATAGCTATACTGTACATGCAAAGGACCTTGTATAGACATGTGTAGGTCCTGTGATTGCTGCTTCAGTCTCTGTGAGCTCATATGCACCTTGCTTAGTTGCAGGACCCTGGTGCCCCTGTGTCCTCCATCCTCTCTGGCTCTTACAATCTTTAAACCTCCTCTTTCGTGGAAGTCCCTGAGCTCAGAAGAGAGAGATTTGATGAAGAACTCCAATTTAGACTCCCTCTAAACATAATGTCTGGCTGTGGGCCTCTGCATCTGTTTCTGTCTGCTTCCTGAGGAAGCCTCTCTGATGGTGACTGGACAAGGCTCTGGTATGAGTATAGCAGAATTTCATTAGGAATCATTTTATTGATTTTTTAAAGATCAGTCGTATTTGGTTTTACCTAAGTCTCTGGGTTACCTAATTTCTAATTCTTGGTTACCCAAGTAGTATTGGGTATGGGTTCCTTCTCATGGAGTGGGCCTTAGATCAAATCAGACACTGATTGGCTTCTCCAACAAGTTCTGTGCCACCTTTGCCCTAATATATTTTGTAGGTAGGACAGATTGTAGGTCAAAGGTTTTGTGACTGGGTTGGCATCCATGTTTCTCTTTTGGTACTCTGCAAAGTACCTTCCCACACCAAAGGGGTTTGAATATAGGGGTAAGGGTTCCATACAGGAACCAACTCAACTTTTTCATGTTCAGTGAGTTTTGTGGGTGTTGTGAGTCAGTTTGCAGAGAGCAAACTTTTGTCTTGGCATACAATACAACCTGGGTTGTTTAGGGATTTCCATGGGACACTCTTGGCCAACAACTCAAATGAACGTAACCTAGTCCTGCCAATGGAAGTCTTGCCCGGCTACAAGAGATGCCAGTTGAGACTCTGTATCCCCCATTACTAGGAGTCTTTATTAAAATCAACTTCACAGATTCCAGGAAGTAGGCACTAAGTTTCCAAATGACCCCTAAATCCCCCCCCACAATTTCAGCTGTATCTCCCCACATCTCTATATCCACCCCATCTCCTGCCACCTGATTCCCCTGTTCCCATCCCCACCCACACCCAGTCCAACTGTGAAATCTATTCTCTTTCCCCCTCCCAGAAAGATCACTGTATCTTCCCCCTAGCCTTTTTGAGTCTACAGACTGTAGCTTGGTCATCATTTACTTAATGGCTAATATCCACTTATAAGTGGATATTACATACCATATTTGACTTTCTAAGTCTGGGTTACCTCACTCATAATGATTTTTTTCTAGTTCCATTTGTCTGCAAATTTCATGATGTCATTTTTTTTAACAGCTGAGTAATACTCCATTGTGTGAATTTACCGTATCTTCTTTATCCATTCTTCTGTTGAAGGATATCTGTGTTGCTCCCGGTTTCTGGCTAGTATGAATAAAGCCACTATGAACATAATTGAGCAAGTATCCTTGTGGTAGGATGGAGTGTCCTTTGGACATAATTCCAAAAGTAGTATAGGATATTGAGGTAAATCAATTTCCAACTTTCCAAGGAACCACCATATTGATTTCCATAGCAGCTATATATGTTTGAACAGTGGAAGACTGTTCCCCTTGCTCTGCATCCTCACGAGCATTGGTTGTCACTTACATTATTGACCTTAGCTCTTCTGACAGGTATAAAATGTAATCTCAAAGTTGTTGATGGCCCAGGATGTTGAATATTTCTTTAAGTGTTCCTCAAATTATGTGAGACTCCTCTATTGGAAATTCTCTGTTTAGAGAGAGCTGACCTGAGCTGGTGGAAGTCATGGATGCTGGACCAACAGGTAGGGACCCTGCATGAGACAGACGTAGGCCCTCTGCGTGTGTGTGACAGTTGTGTAGCTTGGTCTGTTGTGGGGCTCCTAACAGAGGGATCAGGACCTGTCCCTGGTGCTTGAGCTGGCTTTTGAGAACCTATTCCCCATGCTGGGTTGCCTTGTCCAGCCTTGATGCAGGAGGAGGAACTTGGTCCTGTCTCAATTTGATGTCCCATGCTTTGTTGACACCCATGGAAGGACTTCCTCTTTCTGAACAGAGATGGAGGAGGAATGGATAGGGAGGGGAGCAGGTAGAAGGCCAGAGAAGGGAGCAGGAGGAGAGGAGGGAGGGCAATAAATGAAAATGTAAAATAAATGAACAAATTTAATAAATAAAAAATTAAAATAAAAAAGGATGTTGAGCATACACATAGCTTTGGAAATCACTTAATTATTTTATTTATTAACTAAATAAGAAAAAAAGAAAATTTTCTGTTTAGCTCTGTTCCCCAGTTTTTAATTGGCTTATTTGGTTTTTTGATATCTAGTTTCCTGAGTTCGTTATATACTTTGGATATTAGTCCTCTATTGGATGTGGAGTTGATAAATTTATTTTCCCACCCTGTAGGCTGCTACTTTATCTAATTTACAGTGTCCTAGTGTCCTTTGCCTTACAGAAGCTTTTCAAGTTCATGAAGTCCCGTTTATTAATTGTTGATCTTAGTGCCTGAGCAATCAGTATTCTGTTCATAAAGTCTTTTCCTGTGCCAATGTGTTCAAAGCTATTCTCCATTTTATCTTCTAACAGGTTCAGTGTGTCTGATTTTATGTTGAGGTCTTTGATCCATTTGGACTTGAGTTTTGTCCAGGGTGATAAATATGCATCTATCTTAATTCTTCTAGTTGGAGACATCCAGTTTGAGCAGCACCATTTGTTGAAGATGACTGTATTTTTCCAGTGTGCATTTCTGGCTTCTTTATCAAAAATCAAATTTCATATGTGTTTAGATGTATGGCTGGGTCTTCAATTTAATTCCATTGATCAATATGTCTGTTTTTATGCCAATACCATGTGGTTTTTATTCCTATAGCTCTGTAGTACAATGTAAAATGAGGGATAGTGATATCCCCAAAAGTTCTTTTATTTGTCAGGATTGTTTTAGCTATCCTAGGTTTTTTGTGTTTCCATATGAAGTTGAGAAATGTACTTTCAGGGTCTTTAAAGGATTGTGTTGGAATTTTGATAGGGATTGCATTGAATACAGATTGCTTTTGGTAGGATGATATATTTACTTTGTTAATCATACAAATCTATGAGCATGGGGGAATCTTTTCATTTTCTGATATCCTCTTCAATTTCTTTCCTCAGAGACTTGAAGTTTTTTTTTAAGATTTTATTTATCATATATACAGTATTCTCTGTACAGGAATGCCTACATGCCATAAGGGGGCACCAGTTCTCATTATAGATGGTTGTGAGCCATCATGTGGTCGCTGGGTATTGAACTCAAGAACCTCTGGAAAAACAGGCAGCGTTCTTAACCCCTGAGACATCTCTCCAGCCCGAGACTTGAAGTTTTTATCACACAAGTCTTTCCATTGCTTGGTTAGCGTTACCCCAAGATATTTAGGCTATTGTGAAAGACGTTTTTTTTTTCCGTGATTTCTTTCACAGTCCCTTTGTATATAGGAGGGCCACTGATTTTTTAAGTTATTCTTGTATACAGCCACTTTGTTGAAATTGTTTTTCAACTATAGGAGTTTCCTGGTTGAATTTTTAGGGACACTTATGTATACTATCATATCATCTGCAAATAAAATTACTTTGACTTCTTCCTTTACAATTTACATCCCCTTGATCTCTTTCAGTCATCTTATTGCTTTAGCTAAAACTTCAAATACTGTATTGAATACTTACGGAGAGAGTGGACAACTTTGACTTGTTCATGATTTTAGTGGAATTACTTTGAATTTTCTCCATTTAATTTGATGTTAGCTATAAGCTTGCTGCAAATTGCCTTTATTATGTTTAAGAATGCCACTTATATCCTGAATATCTCCAGGACTTTTATCATGAAAGGGTGCTGGATTTTTGTCAAAGGTTTTTTTCAGCATCTAGTGAGATGATCATGTGGTTTTTTTCTTTCAGTTTATTTTATGGTGGATTACATTTACTGGTATTTGTATACTGAACCATCCCTGTAGATCAGGGATGAATGATCTTTTTGATGTATTCTTGGATTTGGTTTGTAAGTATTTTATTGAGTATTTTTTGTTTATGTTCATAAGGGCTCTGTAATTCTCTTTCTTTGTTGTGTCTTTATGTGGTTTGGCATTAGGGTAACTGGCCTCATAGAATGTTCCTTCTATTTCTATTTTATGAAATAATTTAAGAAGTACTGGAGTTAACTCTTTTTTGAATGTCAGTAAAACCGTCTGTCCCTGGGTTTTTTTTTTTTTTTTTGTTATTGTTGTTTTTAATTGTAAGCTTCGATGTTTTATTTATGTTTTAGATTGCTGAACTTATTTCTTTTTTTATTTTATGGTATTATTACAATACCATTCAGTTCTACACAACAGCCACAGATTCCCTTGTTCTCCCCCTTCCTGCCCCCTCCCCTTCCCCCAGCCCACCCCCCATTCCCACCTCCTCTGGGACAAAGCCTCCCCTGAGGACTGAGATCGACCTGATAGACTCAGTCCAGGCAGGTCCAGTCCCCTCCTCCCAGATTGAGCCAAGCGTCCCTGCATAAGTCCCAGGTTTCAAACAGCTAACTCATGCAATGAGCCCAGGACCTGGTACCACTGCCTAGATGCCTCCCAAACAGATCAAGCCAATCAGCTGTCTCACCTATTCAGAGGGCCTGATCCAGTTGGGGGACCCCTCAGCCTTTGGCTCATAGTTCATGTGTTTCCATTCGTTTGGCTATTTGTCCCTGTGCTTTATTCAACCTTAGTTTCAACAATTCTTGCTCATATAAACCCTCCTCTTTTTCACTAATTAGACTCCCGGCGCTCCACCCGGGGCCTAGCCGTGGATGTCTGCATCCAGATTCCTCAGTCCTTGGATGGGGTTTCTGGCACAACTATTAGGGTGTTTGGCCATCCCATCACCAGAGTAGGTCAGTCCCGGCTGTCTCTTGACCATTGCCAGCAGTCTTTTTGTGGGGGTATCTTTGTGGATTTCTGTGGGCCTCTTTAGCACTTTGTTTCTTCCTTTTCTCATGTGGTCTTCATTTACCATGGTCTCCTATTCCTTTTTTCTCCCTCTCTGTTCTTGATCCAGCTGGGATCTCCCACTCTCTTTCCCTCGACCCTCGCCCTTCATTGCTCCCACTCATGTCCAGGTTTTTCATGTAGATCTTAGCCATTTCTCTGTCATTGGGCGATCCTCGTGTCTTTCTTGGGGTCCTGTTTTCCAGGTAGCCTCACTGGTGATGTGAGTAGCAGTCCAGTCATCCTTGTTCCACATCTAATATCCTCCTATGAGTGAGTACATACCATATTTGTCTTTCTGAGTCTGGGTTACCTCACTCAGGATGATTTTTTTCTAGACCCATCCATTTGCCTGCAATCCTCATGATGTCATTGTTTTTCTCTGCTGAGTAGTATTCCACTGTGTATATGTGCCACAATTTATTTATCCATTCTTCAGTTGAAGGGCATCTAGGTTGTTTCCAGGTTTGGGCTATTGCAAACAATGCTTTTTTTATTTTTATTTTTATTTTATTTTATTTTGGTTGAGAGACTTTTAATGACTGCTTCTATTTCCTTCAGGGTTATAGGTCTATTTATATTGTTTACCTGATCTTGATTTATCTTTGGTAAGTGGTACCATTTAGAAAATTAGCCATTTGTTTTAGATTTTCTAATTTGGTAGAGTGCAGGTTTTTAAAGTATGACCTAATGTTTCTTCAGTTTCCTCGGTGTCTGTTGTTATGTCCCCCTTTTCATTTCTGATTTTGTTAATTTGGATAGTCTTTCTGTCGTTTAGTTAGTTTGGATAAGGGTTTGTCTATCTTGTTGATTTTCTCAGAGAACCAAGTCTATTTTTTCTATTTTGCTGATCTCAGCCCTGAGTTTGATTATTTCTTGCTGTCTACTCCTCTTGGGTGTGATTACTTCTTTTTTGTTCTAGAGCTTTCAGGTGTGCTGTTAAACTGCTAGTGTGAGATTTGTCCAGTTTTCTTATGTAGGCACTTAATGCTATGAGCTTTCCTCTTAGCACCACTTCCATTGTGCCCCATAAATTTGGGTATCCTGTGTATTCATTTCATTGAATTCTAGAAAGCCTGTAAGGTCTTTCTTTCTGTCTTGACCCATTTTTTTCATTCAGTAGAGAGTTATTCAGTTTTCATGAATTTGTAAACTTTTGTTGTTTCTGTTGTTATTGATATCCAGCTTTAATGTGAGGTTGTCTGATAGCATTTTGGGAGTTATTTCAATATTTGTTTGTCTGTTGATCTTTGTTTTTTGTATGAGTACGTGATCAGTTTGGGAAAATGTTCCATGAGGTGAGAAGTAGATGGTCCAATCTATTTGGTATTATATATACTTCTTGCACCTTAATAGGTATATACGTCCTTTAGGTTAGGCAAGTCTATGATTTTGTTGAAAATATTTTCTGGGCCTTTGAGATGAGTTTCTTCTCCTTCCTCTATACATATTATTCTTAGTTTTGGTCTTTCATAATGTCCTAGACTTTCTGGATACTTTTTGTCTTATCATGAGTTTTTTAGATTTAATGTTTTCTTTGACTGATATATCTATTTCTTCTATTGTATCTTCAACACCTGATATTCTGTCTTCCATCTCTGTGTTTTGTTGGGGAAGTTTGTCTCTGTCATTCTGGTTTGAATGCCTAAATTTTTCATATCCAGAGTTCCTCTCAGTTTTGGTTTTCTTTATTGATTCTATTTCCAATATCAGGTCTTGAACAGTTTTATTTATGTCCTTCCATTGATTTTTTTTTTTTTTTTTTGTGTGTGTGTGTGTGTGTGTGTGTGTGTGTGTGTGTGTGTGTTTTTCTTAAGGGATTTATTAATTTCCTTTTTAAGGATCTCTATCATATTCATAAAGGTTGTTTTAAGGTCTTTCCTAGTGCTTCAGCTATGTTGGAATATTCAGGGCCTGCTGTGGTAGGATAGCTGGGTTCTAATGGAGACATACTGCCCTGACTGATGTTGATTGTATTTTTATGCTGGCATCTTGGCATTTGGGTTTGAGATGATTAACGGCCTAGGTGCTGATTTCTGGATTTGTCTTTGTTAGGTGGGGTGTTCTGTTCCTTGGTTTCTGTTTCCTCTCTGGATTTTCAGAGAGTATGATGTCTGTGTACTGCTTGTTTTCCTGGCCTGTTCAGCTGATATGTTCACAGAGAATGTTTGCTGGAGTTAGAGGCTGGGTAATTGGCATGAGTTGGGTAAAGGAAGGTAGGAGGAGAAGGTCTTTGTAATCCTTTGGGGAAGGGATCTGAGAGGAAAGGGATACCACAGCAGGTTTGCAGTTACAGAATTGGGGATGAAACTGGGGGTGGGGGCTTGACTCTCAGGAACAATAGGAGAGATATGGGTCTGCCTTCACCCTACTTGCTGCCCTGGGAGTAGCAGCCTTTAGGTTATCAGGGTTATTGGAGCTGCAGTCTGGAATATAGTGAGAGGGGCAGTTAGGAAAGGATGTTCTGTGGGATCCCCAAGAGATGTAGTAAGTGGAGGAGGGAAGCCTGCAGCTGGGGTTCCGTTGCAGCTCTAGGTATGAGAGGTTGGGTCTGGGGGAACAGAGAGACAGGAGAAGGTCTTCCTCAAGAAAAAACATTACACTTATTTGTGTGTGTGTGTGTGTGTGTGTGTGTGTGTGTGTGTGTGTGTGTGTGCTCGCGCACACATGCGTGTGTGCCAACCTACAGGTATGGTGGTTGAAAGGCAACTTGTGAGAGCTGCTTTTCTCCTTCCACTGTGTGGGGCCCAGAAACGGAACTCAAGTTTTCAGTCTTAGTGGCAGCACCTTTCTCCTGCTAATCCAACTCAGAGCCCCCAAAGTGATTTTTCTAGAGATCACTTACAAAATAATTTTACTTCTTCAAATTACCCAAACAACTGAGGGTTGTAATTGATAACATTTCAAGTGTTCACCAGGGACATAATGGTGCCCAAAGGAACCACCTGACAAACCTATGATGCAGAGACAGTGAGCAGGCATAAGGAGAAACTGAGGTGAGAGTCTGTCAGTGGAGACCTGCAGGCACCTGGTAGCACTTCAGATGTCAGTGAGAAATGCTGAGTAAAATAATCCCCAAACAGAGGAGCTTCTCAGTCACTTCTAGCTCAAATTTCTGGCTAAAATGCTGGTTATCTGCTTCTTTGCTCAAAGGACTTATTCTTACTGTGACTGTAACAAATCACTCCAAAACTAGTAGAGTAAGACTGTTTATTATGCTTGGAAACTGGCAGTCAGGATTTGGAACAAGATAATGGGGTTGTCTTACCTTAGCCCTACTCTTTCTAGGTTTTGAAGTCGATGGCTGGATGTACCACCTCATGTCTCACAGTTCAACCCTGGATAACAGCTGGAGACCCATTTCCCTCTCACTCCTGCTTCTCCATGAGGCCCTCTTGCAAAAAAATCTAGTTTGGCTTCATCACAGCACATGGGCAGAGGGACAAGTGAAATGTAGCTTCTTCTTGTCCTGTGACCTACCTTTGTAAATCCGACAGTACTAGTAATTCCGTCATATTCATTGTTTGGAAGTGTTTATAGGTTCCAGATTCACGGTGAGTAAGAATACCTCACCATGAATGGTAAAATTTGGGACTGTCAAGATGGCTTAGTAGGTAAAGGTACCGGCACCAAGCCTGATGATCAGCATTCAATCTTAGGACCCACATGATGCAAGAAGAGAACAGCTCTTAAAACTTGTCATCTGGCTTCTACATATGCATCATGTAGTATGTAAAAACACACAAACACAAACGTCTTTTTAAAATAATGGTGGAAGTAGGCTGATCAGAAACATTGCTGTAGCTGTATTTGGAAAGTGCAATCTGATACAGGACCCTAGAGAATAAGCTGTTTCTTCCCTTCTCCTCCTTTCCCTACACCCTTAATACCTCTTACTATTTGAAGGAAGATGGAAGCAGAAGATTTAAATATGATTGGTCTTTGCTTCGGGAAATTATCTGTAAGGTTTATTAATGGATTCTCAAAGTTAAAACTCTGTTTAGATTAATATTCCTGGAGCATAGAAGAGTTAAGTGACAAATGTCTTTGGAGTGGTGGTTTGTGATAAATCACTGAGGGTTTTAAATGCCATGCTGAGAATTTGAGTCTGTGCTGGCCTCGGGACTTTGTTCTGTGGCAATGGAGAAATGGATGCATGTCTTTGATCAGTGAATGACATAACCATTAGAAAATTGCCTCTTTCTGAAAGCCCTGAGCAAGATGAATCAGCCTGGCAAGTCTGGAAAGAGAAACTTGTAGAGTTTCTCTTAACTGACCTCTTCTTGATTAAATGCCTTTTTAACCTTGCTCTCAATGTGCTCTCCAAAATCCACAGGCTAAATTAGGTGTGGTGATATACACATACAATTCTATCACTCAAAAATTAGAGGCAGAGGGATCACACACTCACTCACAAGAACAGTAAAATCCTGTCTCAAAAAATATTCATAGACTAGTACACAGGGCCTACTGGGTGCTGAGACATTAAGACACATTGCAACATGCTTGCTCTTCCCAGAGGAGAAATTTCTTAGCAAGAGTTAGAGCATGTGCTTTCATGGTGGTTTCTGAGCTTTAGCTGTAATACATAATTTAATTAAATATGCTTAAAAGTTGTGAGCACAAAAAAAAGAGTAAGTGTTTTTATGGAATCCAAACTTTCTGCTTAGGAAGGACTAAACAAGTAATTAAGAATGAGTGAGACAGATGTAAAAGACTGGGAAAAAAAGTAGAGTCATACAGGATTTCATGGTCTTTGCAAATTTTGCATTTTCAGAGGAGGCAACAAAGTATAACAGAGAGTTAGAGCCAACAGAGCAAGACTCAGTAAATCAAATTCAAATATATCATTTGTTGTTTATATGTATTTGGATAAGTTGCTTAAATATTATGCCCTATGATTTATTTTATTACTAAAATTTCTCACAATACCTACTTCATACAGTAGCAACTACTATAGTTAAAACGTTAAAGTTTATAAAAGATTATTTGCATATAGTTTTTTAAACTACTATTTTTGTGCATCATGGAAGTGATTTTTAGAGAAGGGCCATGCAGAAATGCTTGCTAAACAGAGGCAAAAACAAAGCTGACGAAGTATTGGTCCAATGGCTCAGATAAGAGTCCTCCATGTCTAGAAGGCTCTTCTCAGGGGGATAAGATAGAGGAAATAGAAAGCAGGGGGCAGAGGTAAGAAATTTGTTGCAAAAAGACTTAACAGTAGTTTTCAATGAGCACAGAATGAGGACAAAAAGTTGAATTTTGAGTCCAGGGCTCAGGTCTGAGTTCCTGGGGAGATGTTTATTAGAAAAGAGAACCCAGTTTGGAAAGGGAATAATGGAAACACCTTCGCTGAAATACAGTTGTTTTTACCATTCAGTATTTTTCAGGCTTTGGTACTGGACCCTTTTCCTCGCTTACATAAAACATCCTCTTTAGGCAAACTCACTTTCAGTTGTTAGAATATACTAATCAGTTTCCTTACACCAAAATGCCTAACCCAGCTCCAACCTCCCTACTGAACTTTTGAATATACAGCTGGTTCTTAAATGTTCTAAATATTGATAGAATGTAAAATTCAACATTTGCAAAGCTAATTGTCATCTTCCTATGAACACCTGCTATGGAATGTTTTGTATGCTGTGAACATGTGTTGCTCTGATTGATTGATAAATAAAAAGCTGATTGGCCAGTAGCCAGGCAGGAAGTATAGGCGGGGCAAACAGACAAGGAGAATTCTTGAACAGGAATGCTGAAACAGGAGATGCCAGCCTGCCATCCAGGGAGCACCATGTAATGGCACACAGGTAAAGCCATGGAACACATGGCAACATATAGATTAACAGAAATGGGCTGAGTTTAAATGTAAGAGCTAGTCAGTGGTAGGCCTGAGCTAATGGCCAAACAGTTTAGTTAATATAAGCCTCTGTGTGTTTACTTGGGTCTGAGCAGCTACAGACTGGATAGGACACAGGAAAACTTCAGCTACAAACATCTGTTCATTTTCCAGATTATCTTAATTACTGATGCTGTCATCTACCCAAAGACTTGGGCCTTGGGTGATCTAGAAACCAATATGAATAATGTTACCTTTGCCTTAACCCTCACATTCAGTTTCTTTCTAAAACTTGCTGTTCTGTTTTTTAAGTGTTACTTGTGTTTGACCCTCTGTATTCCAAACACATTTCCTTACTGTAGTATAGTTGATTTTTTTTTTTAACTCTTTGGTTGCTCACTACCCAGCTGCCAAATAAATACACGGGGACTTATGCTTACTTATGAATGCCTGGTCTTAGCTTGGCTTGTTTCTAGCCAGCTTTTCTAATTTTAATTATCCCATTTCTAACTATATTTTGCCTCTGGGCTTTTTACCTTTATTTTATATATCTTTCTTTCTTACTCTGAGGCTGGCTGTGTGGCTTAGTGGCTGGTCCCTGGCATTCTTCTCTCCTTCTCCTTTTTTCATTCCTCCCTCTTTTTCTTTCTTCTATCAAGTCTAGATTTCTACTCCTATTTATTCTCTTTTCCTGACAGCCCTACCTATTTCTCTCCACTGACTAGCTATTGACTGTTCAGCTCTTTATTAGACCAATTGGGTGTTTTAGGCAGGCAAAGTAACACAGCTTTACAGAGCTAAACAAATACAACACATCTTTGCATCATTAAACAAATGTTCCACAGCATAAATGAATGTAACACATTAAACTAATATTCTGCAGCACTGTGGTAACTTGGATCCTTGACCTCATACTTCCCTCTTGCAAGCCGTACCCCACTGTGCTGTCACCACTGGACACTGCAAATGCACCATGATCTGGCTTCACAAGTGAGTCAACCCCTTAATGAGTTCCCAACATATACAGATGCTGAGAATGGCACTATAAATATATACAAGACACAGAGGGTGCTGTGCTCTGCAACCTCCAGATTCGTCTCTACCCCTTGTGTCATAGGATCACCCATATGCAATTAGCATAAAATGACCCCGCATCCAGGAATTAATAACTTTGTATAGTAGAAATATTCAAAACAGAACATCTTCTATTTACTTCAATGAATCTTTTGGAAAAATAAAACAAATAAGCCACTCCAATCAAAACTTTATGAATTCAATTTTGAGGAATTTTACATAGTCTAATTACAGACAGAAAAATCCTTTGAGGAGAATGTTTAAAAACTGAACTTTCTTCTATGTATTTTATCTATGTATATATAAATATTCACCTCTAGTTACCAAGTATACTTTGTACTTCCCTTGTATTTACTTTTATGATTGCCATAGTATTGTCACCACATAAATGGACCTGACCTCTAACTTGGAATGTTATATGTATAGGATGGAAAGAATTTGCCTAAGCATTATCTGACTTCTATCATAGAAGAACAAATTATTCTGTTGTAATTATGCTATATTCAAAGTTAGAACTTAAAAGGGAGCAGATACGATATTAAAATAACTCCAATAAAATACTTTGCATACATCTATATCAGTAAAACCCAAAAGAAATGAACAGTAGTCTAGGAAAGTATAAATTACTAAAATTGGTCCTTCAAGAGGTAGAAAACCTAAATAAATCAGTTTTCATGGAAAAAAAATAAAGTTGTCATAGAAGTACTTCTCAAAAATGTGCAGGGTCCAGATGGTTCTGCAAACAATTTATTTCAAGCTTTCTAGGAATGAATTGTTTCTATGCTGTATAAATTGGTTCAGAACATAGATAAAGAAAGGAGCTGTCTGTGTTCCTTGTGTGAAGCCATCCTCCATCCAACAAAGTGAGCACAGACTTCAAACTGGACACCCTAAAGTGCTGACATAAAACTGGTAAGAAAATGGGAAGTTCAACATCACCTTAGTTTTAAGTATTAAAGAAGAAATAGTAGATTCATTTCAAAACTACAGAGATAGCTCAACAGTAGAAAACTTAAAAGACCAGAAAAGGAAAATGAGAATAAAAAAACTCTACACTCTTATCCAGTGATGGAAAAGTAAAAGCATCTGTTTTCATAACCTTGCACACTCCCTGACTGATGTAACAATTGCCCTCTTTTTTCCTTTTTCTTTTTTCTTTTCTTCTTTTTTGGGGTGGGGTGGGGTTTGAGACAGGGTTTCTCTGTGTAGTTTTGGTCCCTGTCCTGGATCTCACTCTGTAGACCAGGCTGCCCTCAAACTCATAGAGATCCCCTGGCTCTGCCTCCTGAGTGCTGGGATTAAAGGGATGTGCCGCCGCTGCCCGGCCAATTGTCCACTTTTTAAATGATTGAATAATAAAACTGAGACTGGGAGTGTGGGGACGGGGTAATGGAGGGCAAAGAATGAGGTTGAGAACATAAGGAAATGGGAGGTTTGAGCTGGAACAGGGATAGAGTGAGAGAGAAAGGAAAGAAATACCATGGTAAATGAAGACATCATGGGAATAGGAAGAGGCAGGGTGCAGTGTGGGGAAGTTCTCAGGAATCCACAAGGATGACCCCAACTTGGACTACTAACAATCGTCGAGAGGGTGTCTGGACTGGTCTACTCTGGTGACTTGTCTAGTAAATACCCTCACCGTCATCATAGAGCCTCCATCCAGTGACTGATGGAAGCAGATGCAGAGATCCATGGCCAGGTGCTAGGCTGAGCTCCAGGAATCCAATCAATGAGAACCAGGAGGGATTCTATGAGTAAGAGACATTGAGATCATGAAGGGAACACATGCAGAGATGACCAGCCACTCTAGTGGACTGTGGACTAATAGCTGTGGAGCCCCCATAGGACTAAACTAGGCCCTCTGGATATGGAGACAATTGTTTAGCTCGAACAGTTTGGGGGGCCCCCAGGCAGGGGGATCAGGATCTCTCTCTGGCACATGAGCAGGCTTTTTGGAGCTCAGTGCCTATAGTGTGACACCTTGCACAGACTTGGTGTGGGGAGAGGGGCTTGGGCCTACCTCAGCTGAGTGTGCCAGGCTCTGCTGACTCCCCAAATGTGGGGATGGGGGTGGTGGGATGGAGGGGAAGGCTGGATGATGGGAAGAGGGAAGAGGGGGGATCTGTGGTTAGTATGTAAAGTGAATAGAAAATTTCTTAATAATAATAACAAACAAAACAAAAATAAAGCTGAGACACAAGGACATCAAAGCCCATATGTTCTAATAGTAGACGAGCCTGTTCGAGTTCAAATCTATTGTCCATCCCTCTCAGAAATGCAGAGCTGCCCAGTGCTTCTCACAGGAGTACCCTGCCTGAGAGGTTCCAGAGTTCAAGAAGGCGCCATGCAGGTGTGGAGAAAACTGTGTGCCCATACACTCACGGTTCCTAGGAAAGCAAGCAGTCATGACAGGCATTTTTATGAGTCTACTGCCAGGGAGAAAACAGCTGGCCAAGAAGCAAATGCTGCTGGACAAAGACTGCTTATGCTTTGGATTGACATCACCAGCTTCGGATTAAGAGGTTGTCATGACACATAGACAATAAAAAGTATAAATGAATGAATAACAAGCATAATGAATTCTTGGTCCAGTTCAATACAAGAAAGTCAACCACCTTGGGCAGGACTATGTTACCTTAGCCGTACCTGAAATCACACAGCGAATGCACTGTGATTTCAGATATTTCTTTCTAGTTAAGTTCACTATACACAACCCGCATGGCAAAGGAGGAAGAATGCCTGTTAGTCCATGAAGACGAGGCATAAAGGCCTACTGGGAACTTAGCTACTATTTAAGATGGTCTCCCATAGTGCCCACCCCTTCAAGAGCTGCCAAGGCTTTTCAGTTTGAGTGAAAATGACCCTGTCACTTTAGTTGCTATGGAATGGAGAAGAGACTGGCATGTGAAGCAAAGGCTCCAGACTTGAGTCAAATCCAGCCGAAATGTGACACGCTCTGACTGCTTGGTGTAACCTGAGGTCAGGTATTGTGATACCTCTAGCACTGCTCTTTCCATTCAGAATATTTTTGGTTTTGGGTGGTCTTTTGTGTGTCTATATGAGTTTTTAAATAGTTTTTTTTTCTAGTTCTGTAAAGAATGTCATTGGCATTTTAGTGGGAATTGAATCAAACCCGTTGATAAGGCCATTTTAACAGTATTAATTCTGCCTATCCCAGAGCATGGAAGGTCCCTCCACACAACCTTGAACTTTTGATCCTCACACCTTCCTCTCCCAGATGCTGGGATTAACGGCATTGCACCACCACACCCGTTTTCAGCACTAGGGATTAAACCCTGAGCTTTGTGCGTGTGAGACAAGCTCTCTGCCAACCTTGATACGTCCCTAGCTCAAAGTGTTGAGAGAGAAATGTCTGCATGAATTCATTCAGGCCTCTTCCTCCTTCTCAACTTGTTTTGCTCACATAGATTCAAGCGTGTTTATGGATCTTGTTGTTGTTTCTGATTTTTTTTTAGATAGGGTGTCATTATGTAGCTGTGCTAGAACTCACTATGTCAACCTGTCTTGGAACTCAGAGATCTACCTGCCTCTGCCTCCCTAGTGATGGGATTAAAGGTATGTGCCACAATACCCTTATACGCGTGGTCTTAACCACCATTGTTTATTGCTCCTTGATATAAAAGTTAGTTGACCATGTATATGTATGTGTGTATATACAT
Organism: Peromyscus maniculatus bairdii; assembly: GCF_049852395.1. Taxonomy (NCBI): domain Eukaryota; kingdom Metazoa; phylum Chordata; class Mammalia; order Rodentia; family Cricetidae; genus Peromyscus; species Peromyscus maniculatus. The sequence goes on along the minus strand of NC_134853.1, from coordinate 48,257,335 downwards.
ATTTTCTGTCAGATTTTAACTAGTATCTTCTATAGTAGATTTTTATTTTTTCCTCTAAACAGCACATTCTCTTTTGCCTACTTACAGCACTTATGCTTGACTTAGGAATGAGCCTCACACTTTCTCAATATAGTTCAGATGGGACTGACCCCATGGGAGAAGCCCTTGAATTAGGATTGGCCTAACACAACCCATTGTCTCTGGCCGAGTGACTGGTTCATCAGGATTAATGAAGGTTAGTCTTGAGTCTCTTGCTGAAGTCAGTGGGGAATAGATGCGGTTTTGCTAATTGACATGGTCGCACAAAACGAAGTTGGTCTTGCTAACAAAAATTTTAGAAAATCCCATCTCAGTTGGTGGATGATACCAAGGACATAGGGGTCCCCACTTGGGGTCTTGTAGTCACATAAATAAAAGAGAATGGACTCAAATGGAAGCTAGAGAACAATTTTATTAGCGTTTAAAACAAAAACCCCAGGACAGGAAAGCTGTAAATGACGGCAGCTGCCTGGAGGAAAAGAAGGAAAAGAAACCCATGCTCTTTGAGTTATGCAGACAGGGAAGTCAGCCCGCCTAACAGAGAACAAGCAACCACAGGTGGGGAGAGGAGCTTTATGGGAAAGGTAAGGAAGGCCACAGTACCCAGGAACACATGCTTAGAACCGAGATAGAAGATGAAAAGGAAGGTTATGCTTTTCTGAGTAATTCTGAAAGCAGCAGATGGAAAAGGTTGAAGGCTATGACTCTGCAAGCCACTGTGCCAGGGAGCAGGAATTGCAGGAACTAAAAATACATTACCTATAATTATTCTGCCTCTTTCTTTAGCTAAGGGTAGTCCCTTAGCCAGGACATTGACCCACTCAATGAGAATGCTAGGTCTCCACCCAGGGCAGAGGTTTTATCCTCTTGACCAGAAGGCTATAGTTAGGCTTCTGTGTCAACCTGAGAATGAAGCCAGTTGATAATCTTGGTGACTTGACCTCTCTGAAATGTCTGATAGTTCACACGCCTCTTTCCTGAGCCCTTTCTTCTCCTGCTCCCATATCACATATAAAAGCTGATACAGGTAATATAAATAATAATGTAATATTACTTGATCGGAGTTGTCCTAAAAATCCCCTATCATATTCCTTTTCTCCAGAACCCAAGTTTATATAGTCTCTCTAAATGTCTGCCTCTAGTCTTATTCTTTATTTTCCTTTGGCGAGTTCTTCTTCCACTCAGTTCAATGAATGCTATCTGTGTTTCTATCCTACTCACCATGAAGAAATAAAAATGCAAGAGTAAGATAAAGTTTCTGTCTTTGAGGATGTGAGTAGCCATTGGCCATGTGGACAAGAAAGAGAAAGACCGCCAGGAAGGCACGAGAGTGCAGGTAAATGCACAGAACTGCTAGTGCATACAGCAGAGTGGAAAGTAGATTTCAGGTGACAGATTGGTTACATTTGCCTCTTCATTGCAGAAGGGATGAAGGTTTGTTCTTCTGGGAACTGGCAACTGTTCTGAACTCGACGTGCTTTGCTTGCTCCTACTTTGCCAGAACCTTCATTGCCTATCAAACTTTGGCTCCAATCAAGAAACTCACTTTGTGTCTCCTGAGAGTCACTGAATAACTGCTTGTGTGAGATGGTGAGGACTTAACTCTATGTCCAGATGGTTTTGCATTGGGGAATAATGTTCCCAATAGATGCCACTGCCTAATATTTTCACTCTTTGATCTTAATGTATCCTAAATTAAATGAGCTTACAGCTCTAAAGTAGTAGAAGATCCTGAAATCTTTCATAATGGTGTAAAATCAATGAAACAGTGTTTGAAATAGAAATATGTGAATCACCTTTTAAAAATGTACGGTTCTGTGGCTTTGTGTGCCGACCAATGTCAAGAGTGAAAAAGCTGGGCTGGAGAGATGGCTCAGCGGTTAAGAGCATTGGCAGCTCCTCCAGAGGTCCTGAGTTCAATTCCCAGCAACCACATGGTGGCTCACAGCCATCTATAATGGGATCTGATGCCCTCTTCTGGCATGCAAGTATACATGCAGATAGAACACCGTATACATAAAATAAATAAAAATTTAAAAAAAAGAAAGGTAGAGCCTATTCTTGATATTTGAAGTAATTATAAAGTACCATTTGTGAGCCGGGCGTTGGTGGTGCACACCTTTAATCCCAGCACTCGGGAGGCAGAGCCAGATGGATCTCTGTGAGTTCAAGGCCAGCCTGGTCTACAAAGTGAGTTCCAGGAAAGGCGCAAATCTACACAGAGAAACCCTGTCTCGAAAAACCAAAAAAAAAAAAAAAAGTACAAAAAAAAAAAAGAGTGAAAAAGCTACTATACTCCTAGCAATGGTTAATTTCAGTGAGATGAAAAGAAAGATCAACAAAGGGGAAAGGGAAGTTGGTCAACGTCTAGAAATGCTCAACACAAGCACATAGCCTCTTCCTGGGAATCCCATTGCTCTCAGTAAGAACCTGGTCTGCACCTGATTCATACCCTAAGACTACCACCATCAGACTGTTTCTCAGGCAGCCTAAGGAACAGAAAAAAATCACATACCTGCTGAAATATTGGTCCTCAAGCTCGGGTAAGGTGTTTGAATAATTTATGGGATGACATCACTCCACACTCAACTTCTTACCTACACTCTGCTATAATCCATATAGAGAGATAGAACCTGAAGATCTGCACTGTGTTTTAGGATGAAAATATAACCTCTTTTCACATTTGGCCCAATGGAGGCTGGCAGGACATGTGAAGGCCTGCTTGGGTTTCTTCTGGACTTGATGAGCCTGATGTGAAAAACACTGTTTGATCGAAAGAGAAGAACGTACTTCCAGTTCATTCCTTGGGCTCTTGTACTACTTTGGAGACTATTTTCAAAGCTAGAGTGCTGCTGAAGAATGAAGCATGTTCTCTATGCCATGCTCCATCTCTGTCTTCACCGGAATGCTTGGAGTTGAGGCACAGAAGATAAAGGGGAAAATGATGTTGAGGTCCAGCTCAAGACAAGTCCAGACCAGGACAGATAGTATATACCACATGAAAGAAATTGAATTTTTATACTGGATGAAATGGGAAACTATTGAAAGAATTTGTATGGCCTAAGACAAATTCAGACTTACATTTTTAAAATATGTTCTGAATACAGTGAAGGTTCACAGAGATGTACAAAGATGCCAATTTCAGAGGTTACTGTATTTATTAAAGAAAAGCTGATATTAAATTAACAATGAAAATTAAAGAAAAATGGATTTAAAATATTCAGAGAGTAAACCTGACCAGCACTGGAAAGAATAGATCCTGACATCCATTATCTCAGTTAGATGAAAAGACAGATGATCCATGGTCCAAAGCCTCCAGTATATTGCTTACAGAGGACACAGAAGATGCCCAACATAGTTAAGTTCACATACAAGGGGTTAATGCAGCTTTACTAAGTTGGAAGAGGGATTTGGGCAAGATAGTTTTGGAGGCAACAAGTAACAGGCCTTGGGAAAGAAAGAAACAAAAGGTAGAGATCATTTCTGGAGACATAACAATTGAAATAGAAATAGTATTCGACCAATGAATTTTCAGAAGAAAATCTCATCGGCTTTAATCATTGATTAATAGATGTCAGTGTATTAAAGTCAAAAGAGTGGAAAGCCATAGACAAACAGCTTTACAGATTTCAGTAAGAAACTATGTGAATTTCTAGTGGATGGTTAAATTACCCCCATTTGGCACAGACTTCTCATTATGCTTCAGAACCATTGTGCCCACTGGGAAGAAAGTGTTTCTTGCCCTGGACTCAGGCGATTGTCAAGTTACCATGCGTGGACCAATGTTTCAGTGCCATATCTTTTCTTCCCAAGTTCCTCCTGTCCTCCTATGGTGAGCTGTTTGGCAGAACTAGTTGAAGAGAGATTTCAAACCTGACTGTAACTTTTAGTTCAAGATGTTTGACCTTTTATCCACATTTAAATATCTGAAAAACACATGGAAACCTCAGTTGAAAGATCAAACAAAATTCTGTCACCAAGGTTCCTGGCCTTTCTACCTTTCTGAGAAAAGGAATTAAGACTTCAGGCTTTCTTAATACACATTTGAAACCAGGTTCATTGATTGAGGGCTTTGGTTCTGCATTTATTTCCTCTGCTTTAGTCAATAGTGCTGGGAAATCTGTGCCTCTCTCCCCATCACTGTCTCCTTTTTCTTCTTCCCTCTATAAAGTGAGAGACTTTCAGCAGAGTAAGTGAGTAAAAAAAAAACACAAATCCAGATTCTGTTTAAGTAGCTATTACTAACACGCCCATACTATGAAACTAACACATCAATAACCTAACACTAGCTCAGGAAGGGGCTGTTTAAGCTGGGAGCTTATGCTTGTTTTTAATTTTTAATATTTAGTTATTTTAATGTGTGTGTGTGTCTCACATACGTGTATCTAAGTGTATCTATGTGGAATGTATGTACAAGAGCCTGCAGAGATCAGAAGAAGGCCCCTGGAACCGGTTGCAGACAGTTCAGACAGTAAACATGTAAACAACCATGTGGGTACTGGGAACTGAACCCAGATTCTCTGGAAGAGCAGTCAGTGATCTTAACCACTGAGTCATCTCTCCAGTCCATGTTCTTTTTTTAATTTTAGTACAACTGGAAATTATGAGTTTATTTCTCATTGAATGATTGCTTATCAGGCCTAATGTGCACTAGATCTTTAATAATCATCACCGAACAAAACTAAGACATTCACTTACAGCAATGGAAAACAACATGCCCAACAAAAACGTAAATTGGTCTTCGTAGAGGAGGAAGTGCTGTGAGGAAGAGAAAATGCTGAGCAGAGTGAGGAAGAACCAAAGGAACGGATGGATGGATGGATGGATGGATGGATGGATGGATGGATGGGTGGATGGATGGATGGGTGGGTGGGTGGGTGAATGAAGGAACTGTAGCATTAAATGTGAAGGCCAAGTAGACCTCAGAAAAAATAAGACCAGAGAGCAAAACTGTAGGGTGAGAGACATTACTACAAAAATATCCAGGCAAAGAGCACAGCAGACAGACAAACTAGCAAGAACAAACACAGTGGCAGCTCGATGCCCAGAATGTTCCAGAAATAGTTAAAAAGAAAAAGAAAGGAACAACAAACAAACAAACAAAAGAAAACAGTGTTAAATTCTGGGCATGAGTAAGAGAAGTCAGAGCAGACTGATGTGGAGTACAGAGCTGCAGGGCTATGGGTGCTCCTCTGCAGCCTTAAGCTTTATTCTTTGGTCTAACATTTCTAATGCTTTGTTCTTTTGTTTAGCAGAAGATGCAGGCTGCTGCAAGCTTTCACATTTACAGAAACTCAAGATTCACTTGAATCTGGCCATAATTACATAATCCTGCTCTTTTCATCCCCCAAGGATTTTTCTGCTAGTTATGCCATTTCACCAACTCTGAAGAGACTCATCTACTTCTGCCTCTTTACCTTTATACATTCATCTTGTACCATAACTTGTGTGCCTCCCGAGTGCCAAGATCCTCTCCTTGCTAAGCCTGCAAAGGCTCATCCATTCTCTATGACATTTCCCCCACCTTTATTTACTTAAAAGAATTAATGTTTGCTGTCTTATATAATCCCTCAATCATATCACACATCATCCTTTAAAAGTACCTGCCTCCTAAAGTTTGAACACACATCTTTTACTTTATCTGACCATTCTCTCCAGGGTTTATGAGTCATAACATACTGGTTACATAGAATCACCAAGAGAGAGGAGGGATTGTATGAGCGAGAGATATTGAGACCATGATTTGGAAAAAGCACAGGGACAAACAGCCAAACTAGTGGAAACACATGAACTGTGAACCAATAGCTGAGGATCCCCCATGGAACTGGACCAGGCCCTCTGGATAAGTGAGACAGTTGATGAGCTTGAACTGTTTGGGAGGCCCCTAGGCAGTGGAGCCAGAATCTGTCCTTGGTGCATGGGCTGGCTTTTTGGACCCTGTGGCCTATGCTGGGACCCTTTGCTCAGCCTTGGTGTAGGGAGGAGGGGACTGGACCTGCCTCAGCTGAGTCTACCAGGCTGGACTGACTTCCCAGCGGAGACCTTGCCTTGGAGGAGGTGGGAATGGAGGGTGGATTGGGGAGGAGGGCTGGGAGTGGGAGGAGGGAGGAAGGGGGAATTCGTGGCTGATATGTGAAATTAAGTTAATAATAAAATAAAAATATTAAAAATAATAATAATAAATAAAATTAATTTGTTCAAAAAAAAAAAAAAAAAGAATGATGTCTCAGCCCCGGGGAAGTTCAAACAAGGAAGGCAATGAGTAGCAAATCACTAATGATGATATTACATGGTTAATGTACAGTTATGGTTCTGATAGTGACAGCTTCTGGAGCTAGGGAAAAAGGCAAACCAGTGCATGTTAGATGCCAGCTGCACACTCTTACCCTTATCTCAGTGAACCCTACAATAGTCTGCCAGCCAGAAGTTGCAAACTGCAGTTTAGAGTAACGTGGAAATTCAAAGACAGAGAGGAAAGATGAATTGACTGTAGTTACTCAGGCAGGCCCAAGATGGGAATTAGGCTTTGTGCTTAAATGTAAAGTTTTATCTTGTGCTTAAATGTAAAGTTTTACCGAGCTCATTATCCAGTTCACAGAAACACAGCAATTTAAACATGCAATAAAATAGTGATTTCTTTCATTCATCTTTCTCTTTTCTTTCTTTCCTTTTTAAAAAAAATTTTGTTTTTTTAGTTTTTCGAGATAGAATTTCTCTATACAGCCCTGGCTGTCCTGGAACTCTCTCTGTAGATCAGGCTGGCTTCAAACACACAGAGATCCACCTGCCTGTGCCTCCCTAGTACTGGGAGTAAAGGCATGCCCTGCCTTTCCTTTATTTTTCAGCTTCCCTCTTGTCTCTCCAAAGATTGAATTAAAAATAAAACTTAGTTGTAGCCTTACCTTTTCTTAACACCCCCATGATTTATTATGAGGCAAAAATGTCATGTTTGAATTTTAATTCTGGCTCTCCTTGTATGTTATTAACACTTAGTGGTTTGGGGTTCTTCATTTGTAAGATAAAAATAGCAGTATTAGGACCAAGGCAGGGTTGATGTGGTGTTTTTTGTATTTTGTATTTGTTTTTCGTGTTTTGTTTGGTCTTCTTTTTTTAAGATCTGGGTTTGGAATTCAGTTTAATGATTGATAGAGCACTTGCCTAGCATGTATGAGTCCCTGAATGAATCCTAGCTCTGCACTATATGCACACTTAAATTAATTAATTAACTAGGTACATTAAACATATTATATAACTTAAAATACTATTTTAGTCAATAGAACTCCAGATTTCTTTTTATTCACAGAAAAGACTACAGGATGCATGCGTTAAACAATTAAATGGTTTCCCAGATAATGGCTATAGGAATGAATGAAGACAATCAAATTCAAACAAGCAAATGTTATTTTTTAGATATTGCTATAACAGAACAAGAGAGTCATTGTTTGCATTTTAGCAAAAACTCAAACATAGGCAGAGAAGTGAAAAAACTTTATCATGGAAAAGAGGGAACCACTGTGCATACCCGACTTGGAAGATTTTCACATAGGAGAGTACTAGTTAGGTTGATTATAAATGGGATATCCTATTCGATTGGTTAAGGGTGCATGCTTAGCTTTCTCAGGTTGAACATCAATTGGGAGCAGGACAAAAAATAAGGAAACTGTCCATTGTAATAAAATCACAACAGAATTTGATGGTTGGCTTGTTGGTCCGACTGTCTATAAGTCATACTTGTGGCTTCCTGGTCTGGTCACTGACTTTGACTTATGGGTAGTTTCTTCTGATTGTGAAGCCAGAGTCAGATATATATATATCTTACATATGCACATACACACATAGCCTGCTCCTGTTGTGTGTCCAGTCTCTCACTGTATATCTATTAACAGTTGATTTAGAAGTCTCTATAACTTAGAGAAGAACATTTGTATGCAGCATAGACTGCCCTCAAGCTCACTAATAGCAGCACATGACTGCTGCTCTATAGCAGCTTCTGGTTCTGCTGACTCTGTCTCCTGAGTTCTAAGATTATAGGTGAGTGCCAACATGCCTGATTGTATGTGGTACTAGGGATTGAACCAAAACCAGGGCTTTGTACATGCAAGGCACTCTACTCATTCTTCTACATAACCAGGCTTCTATCAATTTTAGTTGACTCTTACCTATTAATCCAGTTCTGCAACCAAACTATAAGTACAAAATTTTCTAAATATTAACCTTATTAGAATTAGCATACTAGTAACTTGAGTTATTAATTAGGATATTCATAACTTCTTCTTGTCAAATTTTTAACTATTCCATTCTATATTGAATCATGGGATGATGTACATGGTGGAAAAAAGTCATTGTTAGGTTCTAAAGAGTTTGTTTGTTTGTTTGTTTAAGACAGTTTCTTCTCATGTATATAACCTGGCAGCCTGGAACTTAACTATGTAGAACAGACTGACCTAAACTTACAGGGATCCTTCTGTCTCTGCCTCCCAAAAAAGGAGTTGGATCACCCTGGAGGTAGAGTAATAGGTAGCTGTGAGATGCCTGACATGGGTTCTAGAACCAAACTAGTTCTCTAGGAGAGAATCAAATGTTCTTAACTATTGAGCCCATCTCCCTAGTCTGCTTCTCTCTCTCTCTCTCTCTCTCTCTCTCTCTCTCTCTCTCTCTCTCTCTCTCTCTCTCCCTCCTTCCACCCTCCCTCCATTTCTTTCTTTCTTTCTTTCTTTCGTTCTTTCTTTCTTTTGTTCTTTCTTTCTTTCTTTCTTTCTTTCTTTCTTTCTTTCTTTCTTTCTTTCTTTCCTCCCTTCCTTCCTTCCTTCCTTCTTTCTTTTCTTCTTGGAAACAATATCTCATGTAGCCAAAGCTGTTCTCAAACTGAACCTAGTATGTACCCCAAAGAATTAAACTCCTGATCCTCTTACTTCTGCTTTTTTAGTGTCAGAATTTTCACTATCACTGTTGACTTATTAACCTTTTAAATTCCATTTTATTATTTTTAATTGTGTGTGTGTGTAAGAGAGAGACATGTGATCTGTATACATGAATTCCAGGGCCTCAGAGATCAAAGGCTTTGGGTCCTCAGAAGTTGAAGTTATAGGCAGTTGTGAGCCACTCATCAAAGATGCTGGAAACCAAACTCAGGTCCTCTATAAGAGTGATAAGTGTTCTTAATCACTTTCTACCACCCACCCCAATTTTTGAGATAGGATCTGACTATGTAGACTGGATTGACCTAAAATTCACTACGTAGTTCCAGGCTGGTCTTGAACTCACACACATCCACCTGCCCCTTCCTCCACAGTGCTGTGATTCAGGAATGCACAACTATGCCCTTATTTACATTTTTTTTTATCACAATTGGTTTTTACCCCTTCACAGAAAAGGTAGGCTGAATATATATATATATATATATATATATATATATATATATGTGTGTGTGTGTGTGTGTGTGTGTGTGTGTGTGTGTGTACATATTTTAATTAGTTAATTTGAGATGGTGGTCTCACAACATTTATCAAGATAGTCTCACACTCTGTGGGCTCAAGTTGGTCTTCAGTTTCTGTTCCCTAAGTAACTGAGACCATCAACACAAGCACTAAATCCACCTTGTGCCCATATCCCTCACTACACCCACCTTGTGCCCATGTCCCTCACTACACCCATCTTGTGCCCATGTCCCTCACTACACTGATCTTGTGTTAATATTCATTGAAGGAATATTAACAAAAAAAAATCCCCATTGAAACACAATGTGTTATACATAAAACAATATGAAATTTCTAGAAAATGAAATACCTTTAAATTTTCTCCAAGACAAAAATCATGGCAGCTAGGAGAGGATATGCTGAGAACATCCTAAAAGCAGTATCATGCTGTGGTCTTAGTCACTGTTCTGGCTACTTTACAAGACAGTATGGAGAAATAGTGTGGGCATTTGTTGTTTTCCTGCTTGGATAATTTCTGATTAGTGATAAGCCACACTGCACTCTCAGTTCTCATTGTCATTGGTGAGATAAGGATCCTTTCTGGCCCTAGGCAGTAGACTGAAGCTCCAGCCAATCAATACATCAAAATTTGAGACCACGATAATTAGTTCAAATGGGCTCATGACCTAAACTGGTCCAATCGAAGTAAATTTCATGGTTTTTAATGAGAATATTGGAACACATAGTGCCATATTTTTCTGCTGGATGTGAGTCAGGAAAGACTGTGACTTTCAGGGCCCCATTTTGTAACCACAAGAGTTATGTGAGGCTAAGCATAAGATTAGTGGAGATCACACAGTAGAAACTCAGTAGAGAGAGAGAGAGAGAGAGAGAGAGAGAGAGAGAGAGAGAGAGAGAGAAAGAGAGAGAGAGAGAGCACCCTTACAGCAAGGGACATCCTTTGAATTTGAGTATTTGCTGTTAATAGCTTTCTAGTCTATTTCTAATTGTTAAACAATTGGGAAAAGCATGAAAAACAATCCAAAAAGGCTAACGAAGCAATAACCCCATGGCTCAGGATCCTCCCACTCAAAGGTGACAAAGCTTACATTTTAGAGGCTAGAATTTCAATAGGCAAGGTCAATGGAATGAAGACACGCTTGTAGCAAAAGAGCAAATGAAGAGCAGAATATCACATCACACCCAGCACCAATAACAACCCACAGAAATAACCATTCCAGAGAGAATGATTTCTCCAGAAAAAGGCTTGTAACAAAAATGGTTCTTTCTTCAATGCATGTAAGCTAAAAGGCAGATTTAAGCTCCAGACAGCATAAGAAATAATAAAAACTGGTCTAGAACAGGTTTGATTAGTCACATTTGCACAAGGAATCCCATTGTCAGTGAAAAATCATCATAACTGATAGCTGAAGCCAAAGCAGAAGCCTTATGGTGTCCTTGGAAAGCTGTCCATCAAGAAACATGTTTCTCATCCCCGGCAGAAAGAGACAGGCAGGCATCTTCTTAAAATCATTTCAGGGCTGCACAGCTTCATTTGATCAGAAAACTGCTTTTACTTTGGGTCTTTCATATGGCCTCCTACCTTAACCAAAGAAACCCATTCCTACCCCCACCCTGAGAAATTTGAGTGAGGTGGAGAGTCTAGTGTGCACACACAGCCACTAAGTGAAATGTAGTTTGAATGAGCCAGAGACAGTTCCTGTGTATTAGCCTAGAGAGGCCCAAATGTGATTTACTTCTTCATAGCAGGCTGGGGCTGTTAACAATAATGCCTATCTATGCCAAACTGACATTGCTGGGTGACTAACTGCTCTAGAATTTTTCCACAGGGCTAAGAAGATGGCTCAGTGGATAAAGGGTTTCGCTTCATAATTATGAGACTAGAGTTAAGATTCTTAGAAACATAAAAAAGCCGGGTAGGCATAGCGGATGCCTATACTCCCAGCGCTTAGAGGCAGAGGCAGGAGATCCCCAGCCAAGATAGCCAGCTAGCCAAGCTAGAATAAACAAGATCTGGGTTTAGTGAGAGACTTTGTCTCAATAAAGATGGAACCACAGAGGAAGACATTTGATACCAACGTTGAGCCTCCACCGGCTCAAATGTGTATATACACACATTTGCATGTGTACACATACATGTGCATGGGCCCCCACACAGGCAAATGCACATTACACACATTAAACACACCATACACATATACACAAAATTGGTTCCAATGAGCATATTTTTAGTTTATAGTTTACTAACTTTACATACCTCAAGAAATGGCATGCAACATTGCTTGTCATATAAAGCAAATCCTATAGCAATAAGACCTGAAAACATGTTGCCTCTCAGAGTTCCCCCACCCATAAATTCTCACTTGGTACCAAGGAGCATTACCTAGTTACAGAAACCTCTGACATTCCCTTCCCCCATTGAGTTCCATGGCCTTATTCCTCTTTTCAGTGGTGGCTTCATGTTTCTATCTCTGAAAGATTTCTAGCGTAGAGGAATTCCCCTCTCTCATGAATCTCTGCCCAAGCACTCTCAAGGAAGCATATTCTTTATTACTGCTTCTCATACTCTGCTATCTTTCTGTTTAGCTTCAAAAGCTCTGAACTTAATAAAGCCAGCTGAGTGCAGACTTTCTTAATACAATTTCTGCACACACACATTGTGCCAGAAAAGCATGCTGTTGTACTCTTTACAAAAGTTCTTGTGTAGGAAGAGATAAAGAATTTCTCTTACTCATACAAGGTGAATGCACTCCCCGAGGAGTCAAGGGAATGACGCTCAAGCTGTTGGTGGATGACTGAACAATGTGGCTTTCATGTGGCTACAAAGGCCTTGGCAATGCAGCATCCACCTGGCAGCTTTACCTACTGTCTTAGGAGAAGCTGGAGACCAAACCTTCCCACCCCAGGACAGATCAGAGCTCATATTTTGTTCAGACAGATACATCCCAAAGTGAGAGACAGAGAAAGTTGTTCTGCCCAAGGGCATCAGTCAGAGAAGTCACTAGGTGCTTGGGAAGACACAGGCTAGGATGCTGTGGATATCACTCTTTATAAGTGGGCTGTCAGACTGCTGGGGCTTGGCAGACCCGGAGAGAAAACTCTAGCTACACTAGGGGGTTAGGGATGGGTGGCTTGCCACATGAAAGGAAGCAGTCAGACCAGAGAGCTCTGTCCTAACCATCAAATTTCCCCTGCCACTGCAGATTACAAATAAACTTCAGATCTAATACATTCTGATTTTACTTGAAAGCTACTAATTTTTTATCATTATCCATTGAAAAGAAAAATGCAATATTATTATCCCTTCTGATAAAATGCACATTCAAATGCTGGAACTGTGTCAATGAAAATGACCTAGGCTTTTTATTTTTTGTAATAACATCCAAACCTAAAGCCATACCTAACCAAATGACACACTGGGGACTAATAAGTCCCACATTTCTACAAAAATCTCAAATGGTAGTCTAAGCTAGGAAGAAAATCCCAGTGTTGAGTTTGCTTAGAAACTCCTATTAGAAAGTATTAATTACCTCTGGCTTCTCAAAATGAGCAATTCAATTCTTGGGTCTATGAAAGAAGAACTATAATCTTTCAGTAGTGACAGCTGAAAATATAGCAACAAAGGAAAGTGCTGGCTGTCTCTAAGTGTTTTGGGTCCAGTTGTGTGTATCAAGTCAAGATATATATCAGGCAACAACCTTGATTGCAGATTCTATCCACTGGGAATCTGGCATACTGGCATGAGTTGTAATTGTAATCTTTTAAAGTGTTTTCTGTGACAGGAATCTAACCTAGGGCCTCACACATCTCAGGTAGGCACCCTACCACGGAGCCACATCCCAAACCCAGGACACTGTAAATATTAATGAGCCTAAACTGAAGTACTCACAGAAAAGTTAGATATAGAGAATAAGGGAGCAAAAGTTCCAAGGTCCCGAGAACAAGGGGTTCTATGAGTGTACTGTGGCTTTAACTGTAAGCCCTAAAACCTTGATCATGTTGTGACACTGTTGTGACATCTAGGAAGAGTTACACCAGACAATTTAGATCTCACTGTGACATATGCTGTATAAATTCTTTACTGTTTAGCTTATCTTGCACTAAACAGCAGAAGAATACTTAGTAAGTGCAAGTAGGTCAACATCACTTTAATTTGCATTATCAGTTCAGAGGAACATTTTACACTCTATGTGTTGTGATAAAACACTGTGTCATTTCTGTCACCCAATGCCGAGTATTTTTAGGTCTTTGCACATTACGTGTAGAGATATTTGGTATTGCCTTTAATGTAACTTGCCATCTGTGTTCTAGTTTCTAAGCATTGGCAGAAGTGAACTAAAGCATTGGCCGAACTTCAAGGGGTTAAGATTTTTGCTAACAAATATGGACTATTTGATATGAAAACCATCATTGTTTGATATGTCAAATAAAACATTTGTCAATCAAAAGTCTTTAAGCACTGGGCTATGTGACATTTACTCTTTTATAAACCAACAAAGTCCCTGGTGGCATGCCTTTTTTCCTCTCATTTAAATAGTGGTAGGAGAACAAATCATACTTCAGGGCAAGTTGATAACTGCCAGTCACGATTCCTGCCTTGTTTACTATAATGAGGAGGGTAATAAATGCATCTGACCATTTCGGCTGGCATTTGCATAGATGAATGATTTGTCCAGTCAGTCGCTCTCCAGTGATTTGGGTCTTTTTGTCAGCACAAAGAGCATTCAGTCTCTCTGGAATTTACAGCAGCCAAGCTCTCATTAGCAAACATCCTTTACCATGAATGATTCAAATAATTACCACTGAAATAATAAACTGTTTCACAAAAACATTTTATTTGATGGCTCCAAACATCAACTTTTCTGAATTGTTGACATTCAAATAAGCCAGAGAGCTTCATTGTTCAGGAACAATGCTGCTCTTGTTAAAGGGTGGGCATTGTTTTACCTCCAATAGACCTTTCAACTTGGCTGGCTCTCAAATGCGTCCCTCAAACTGCCAGCCAGCATTCTGGGTAATCAGGGGGCATGTACCAGATGGAGCAGTTAAAACTTTACATATTCAAACTGCGGGAAATATTCTTTAGATTTTCTTTTGAGGTTGCAAATCTAGAACTCTAAATTAATTCGCAGCTGCTACTTTGTATCTTTTTTGCACCTATTGGAGCCAAATAATATTAAATGTCCTCACTTATGCTGAGCTATTCAAGTGTGAGTTCTCTGCTGTAATGGGATTCTATGTGTATAATTAAGTGTTATTTGATATAGTTTTAGAGTTCAAATAAATGAGCAAGCAACAATTATACCTTATTATGATCTTCTCTAGTGCATAGCCATAGGGTTACTCTCAGTGCGTTACCAAATTCTTAGCACCAGGCAGGCAGCAGTTCCTGTTATCAACTTTTTTCACCCTCTGTGCCATGCATAATTTAGAGAGTTTTATTAATTTTTGAAATGGCTTAATGTATGCGCATGTTCTAAAGATCTAGGTAGACTGTATGACTAACTTTAGCTTTCATAGAGCAATTGTTTATGCATGTAAATGTCTGAAAAATATTTTCCCCCTCAAATCGTAAAAAGCCCATGGTTTCATTTAAATAGATTAACTCACACATGGCACCTTCTACCCTACCTGCAAGGAAAAATGCAGGACTGGAGTGAGTGAAATGTATTTCTGTGCTTTGCAAATTTCCTCATTACTTTGCTTTCACTTTCAAATTTAGACATGTTATATATAGCAAGAATGGGAAACCGTCAACAGCCCAGAAATACCTTGATGTTCATGCAATATTGTAACACAATACTGGAGACTCATGATCATCAGTAAGTAAGATTCTGAAACGTTAACTTTGCAATTAACTTCCACATATTATCAATATGAATTAGATGATATAGACCCTGTGGCCCCACTCCCAAACAAGTGAAGGGCATCAAAATTAGGCTTCAAGATGTGCCTGATACAGACAGACACTTAAAATGGCATGGCAATTTCCTAAGCTTCCATTTCTATCTCACAAAGATAGATGCAAATTAGGAACATAATTTGTCATACTTAAAATAATTTGCTTTATTGGGACATTGTGACCGAAATCTTCAGTTTCTCTTTTTCCACTCTCTCGGCTCTAAGTGGGAGTGCCGTGGCTTTTCTGCTTCTCTTCCCGGGGCTGCTTGTTCTGGTTGGTAATCATGGTCAAGACCGTAGAGCCCATTTTTCATTTTGTTATTTGGCTTGTCAAATCAAAGGTCAAGAGATGATGAAGAAACCCCAAAATAGCCCAGGATTGGCAGATTTCCCCCAAGTTTTCTAACAGAAGTTGGTACTTATGAAAGTGAGGGAATAAAGAAATGGCTATAGCCATAAATCATGCAGGCGAGAGCTTTCCAAGCTTTGCATGATTTCACTGCCTAGTGCCCAGAGGCCCAGAAAAGAAAAGCAGGCGTCGTACCATTAATAGTGCCATCCTTGTGGTCTCAGGACTGGGGGCATGTGAGGACAGCTTTCTGATATAGGCTCATCTTTTATGATCGGACATGTTGACAAAGAATAAATTCAGCCTTAACTCTTTAGTTATTATCCCTTTTTGAACATGGTTTAATACTCTGGAGATATAGGACATAGAATGTGAGTGCCAGAAGCGACATCCAAATCACAGTAAGCTGTAGAACTTGTGCTTGAATCCAGATCTCTTGACAGCTTAGGTGGAGATCATTCTCTTTAGTTAGAAAACTGATGTCCCCCAAAGGCCAAACTTCATTTGAGAGCACCCTTCTTGTTGCAGGTCTACACAGATATATGCCTTATCCAAGTAGGAACATTACATTTTTAAAAAATGACACACAGTATCATATAGGGAAGAGCATCTCTTGCCCAGCAGGTCTTTTAGTGGTGATGTCACTTTAAGTATTTGGAAAGGAATCATATTTGGTACTGTTATTATTTCGTCCCCAGAGGCCAAAATAGTACTGTGCACTGAAAAGTGGGAATTTTGTTCATTTGCTTCTTTGTTTAGTACATATTCCTGAGACGGCCACGATCATATGGCAGAGGTGTTAAGGACAGATTTTCAATGTGGACAAAATGTATTTTTCAGTACCATTTGGACAGGAAAAAAGGAGCTCCCTAGTCCATTTTGAATAGTACAATCTCTTAGCTTGTCATGTGTTTGACATTTGTATTTTTAAAAATGCTTTAATAATAACAAATTATACTTCAACTCTGTTTCTAGCTAAATTGCATACCTGCCTCCTAAGTGCATATATTGAATGCTGGAACTTCAGAATGTATGTCTGTCTGGACAGAAGAGTGTTAAAGAGATGATTAGCTAAATCAAACATATATGTTAAAATGTCATAATAAAATTACTATGTATACTAAATAATAATTGCTAATGTCAAGAAACACTTTTATAGACTTTATAAACTAGAGATGCTCATTTATCTCTCAGTTCTGGAGGTTTAAGGACATAGCACCAATATTGACAGGACCTTTAGTAAAG
Organism: Peromyscus maniculatus bairdii; assembly: GCF_049852395.1. Taxonomy (NCBI): domain Eukaryota; kingdom Metazoa; phylum Chordata; class Mammalia; order Rodentia; family Cricetidae; genus Peromyscus; species Peromyscus maniculatus. The sequence goes on along the minus strand of NC_134853.1, from coordinate 48,240,364 downwards.
TCTTCACTGGAATGGCATCATGATGTCAAGAGCACACAGAGGACAGTGTTATCAGTTGACAAGGCAGAAATTAGGAGAGAGACTGAAGTCCCTCAGACCTCCTGTATCTCTTCTAATGGCAGGACCCCAATGATCCAACTACTCAGTAATCATCACTTCTCAAAGGTTCCACTACTGTTTAACTTTGACACCGGGGCCTATTTACAACTCATGAACACTTGGGAGACACACACAACCACCACCAAACAATAACAATCTCTAATTACCAGTGTTTAGAGATCCCTCTCCTTTCTCAGAAGGTAAGTGGTCAGCACTGAGACAAAGATTAGTATTCTAGACTCATGAGTTTGTGCATATGTTAAAATAGCTTGAAATAGCATTGCCAACTTGACAGACCCCAGATTGCCTAGGAGACAAGCCTTTCTGGGCCTGCCTGTGAGGGTCTATCTAGATTAGGTTAATTGAGGTGGGAAGACTCACCTCAACTAAGTCCATTTTTTGTTTTGTTCATTCATTTTAAATATTTTTTTATAAGCACACTGTGTATTTTTTGGATGCAAATTTACTTTCATCTTTCATAAATTGTACATTCTTCCACCTAATTCCCCCCAGATCCATACCACACCTTTCTACCTTCTCCCAATTCCCTCCCCACCCCACATAACCCACTGAGTCCAATTTGTGCTTCTCAAACACTTATGGCTGTGGAGCCAGCCTCTGGACCATGGTTAACCTACCAGGGACCACATCCTTGAAGAAAACTGGCTTTCCTACCTAAACAGCCATCAACTGTCAATAGCTTCTCACGAACCCCTCTCACTTTCATATTTGAATGCTGAATGGCTTGCTCTTGTGCAGTTCTTAAGCAGGCAACCATGGCTACTGAGTGTTCATCAGTGAAGCCATCTTATCATGTCCAGAAAACATTTTCTGGATCTGATACTTCCCTACCTCTGGCTCTTACAATTCTTCCACTGCTTCTTCCACAGTTATCCCTGAGCTTTCAGGGGAAGGGAGATGATATAGGTGTACCATTTGTGACTAAGCACTCCACAGATACTAATTCTCCACACTGTGACCAGTTGTGAGCTTCCACATCAACTATAGTCTATGTTCAAAAGCTTCTCTGATGAGGTCTAACAGCTGCACTGATATTGACAAACAGAGAAACAGAAATTTAGGGGCAGATACTACCCCCATTTAGCAAAAAAGAAAGAAAAAAAGGAAGGAAGGAAGGAAGGAAGGAAGGAAGGAAGGGAGGGAGGGAGGGAGGGAGGGAGGGAGGGAGGGAGGAAGGAAGGAAGGAAGGAAGGAAGGAAGGAAGGAAGGAAGGAAGGAAGGAAGGAAGGAAGAGAAAGAAAGAATAATAGATTCACCCATGGGGCCTGTGAGTGCTCCAGCCTCTGGTTCTTGACTGGATTTCAACACCAGCCTTGGATTTCCTCATGTAGCCTTAAATCCAAGTAGAAAATGGTTGCCTTTTCCCAGTTGTATTCGCGGCACGGTTGTAGCTGTTGGCACATCTTGCCACACCAGTCATTGTAGTTCATAGGGTTTACAGCTGGATAACACTGTTGACCTTTCTCTTCCAGCAGCCTATATAACAACTTCCAGTACTACCAAAGGTAGCTGGCATTACCAGTTTGATTTCTCCATGGCCAGAGACCAAAGTCTGCGGTGTGTTCATCAACTGGGTTTTATCAGCAGGTTCGGCTGAAAAGCAAGATCAATGACAATGGCCTGTCTTTTGAGGGATCTCTGGGACACTCCTGACCAACAACTCAAGGAGAGTTATCTCACATCCACCACTGGGTTTTTAATTTTATAGAATGTCTTAGTTAGGGTAACTATTACTGTAATGAAATACCATGACCAAAAGCGAGTTGGGGAGGAAAGAGTTTATTTGGCTCATACTTCCACACTCTAGTCCATCACTGAAGGAAGTCAGGACAAGAAACTCAAACAGGGTAGGAACCTGGAGGCAAGAGCTGATGCAGAGGCCATGGATGGGTGCTGCTTACTGGCTTATTCTCCATGACTTGCTCAGCCTGCTTTCTTATAATACCTAGGACCACAAGCCCAGGGCTACCCCTACCATAGCCAAATACCGTAGCTGAGCCCTTACCCATAAATCACTAGTTAAGAAAATGCCCCCACAGTCTTGCCTATAGCCTGATCTTTTGGGGAGATTTTCTCAACTAAGGAGCACTCCTTTCTGATGGCTCTAGCTTGTGTCAAGTTGACATAAAACTAGCCAGCATATAGGAGAATTATCCTCTGTGTAGGGTAACTCTAATTAAACTGTTTTATATGAGTACACACAGACACACACACACACACACACACACACACACACACACACACACCTCTCTTTCTGTATATTTAGAAAGTTTGCAAAATAGTAGCTTTCTCTATGGCTTTTTAAAACATCCTTAGTGTTACTAATCCTTCCCCCAACCCTTCATCAGCCCTATCATCCTTTGTCAAGATAATTTTTTAAAAGTAAAAGCAATATATTACATTAAGGAAGTAAAAACAGTCATGGTAAGAGAAAATGATGTCAGGATGTACCTTAATTTAATCTGATTAGTGTCATTAGAGAAAAGGGAAATCTAGACACCAAAAATAACAGCAGTCATGAATATGAGCAGCAAAAAGACCTTGTGGAGAAGCAGTCATCTTAAGTTCATAAGATAGGCTTCAGGGGAAACTATGGCCACCAACACCTCCATCTGTGGCTTTTTCCTCCACAAGAAAAATTAATTTCTATCGTTAATCCCACCCAGTCTGTGGTACTTTGTTATGACAGCTTTGTCAAGCCGAACAAAGGCTCCATGAGTGTATAGCTTTTACTCACCTAGCCCCAGCCTTCGCTGGGCCTTCTTCCTGAACCTGCTTCCTCCCCACCACCTTTTTAATCTGGCTAGCTCCTAGTTACTGCTTCTCAGCTTAGGCTGCCCCTTGTCCAGGAAGACTCCTTTCCTCTGTGTCTTCCTGCCTCTTGTTAAGCAGGAAACCTGGGTTTGCACTCTTCCGAGCAGCAGCCCAGGTTTGGTGTTTGGCTCTGCTCTGCTCAACATTAACTAGGAAATGCAGAACCTGAAGACACTACCATTGTTGGTTTGCATCTCCATAATGGAAGAACATTCCAAATATATATGTCGTGTACTAGTTGCAATGAAACTTTTGCTTAGAGTTAATTAAAAGGGGAACAAAAAAAGTGAACCAAAGAGTTAAAGTTATGGTGGGCAGGCAAAAAAAAAAAAGTTAAACCAATCAACATAACACAAAATAAGATGTAAGAACTCTCAAGGAACTCAGGTATCTCACGATTAAAAGCTAGAGATAAAGACCAGACATATTTTGCATTACACCACACATATACACGTGCTCACATATACACCCCTATGATCATGAGCATGCACACATATGTCCACATGTATTTAAGGAACAAGCCAACTATATGACCCCCGGAAAGAAACCTCTCCCATTAACATTTTACCTTGTAATATATGTTTTTCTCTTCAGCTTCCATTTGCTGCTTTGAGATTGACTATCCCATCCAGTGTGACATAGGAGACTTCTATTTACACTAAACTTCACTAGAGAAGAAATTCACTTAATGAAGCCACCTCCCTAAACTGCAGTCCTCTGGCGTGAGGACTGTTTCAAATGCTTCCTTAGAGTCTGTTCACACAGGTAGTACCCGATAAATATTGCTGGAGTGGAACAGACTGTGTGGGAGAGAAGACTAAGGCCGTAAGAAGAGAGAGAGAGAAACTGGCTCTTGTTCTACACATGCATTTGGTGTGCCTCAAATCACAAGGGCTCCAGAGTGTACATCCTTCAGCATTTGGGCTTCTCTTTACATTTATTTTTCATTACAAAAGAGATGATTTTGAACCCAACTTTTCAGAGTGAAGGTGACAAATTTGGCCTTTCCTCGTGTACTGGATAAATATAAAACCACAACCCCTATGACTACTCCTGTTTGACTGCAAATAATTACCATGAAATAATTATAGATGCTTTCTCTGGGTATGTGCAATAATCGCTTCTCCCTCCCCCAACCTTAAACTTATTCTCTTGGCTTTAATCATCACAAGAGACTTATTTATGCAAGGAAATAGCAAGTTATTCACTCAGCTCATTTTATTCACCATTGTCTTCTGATTTCTTCACACTACTTAATTTAGCACGTCAAGGTGAAACGATTAGTTTATCTCACCTTGACGGGCTGTGGTCCACAGGCAAAACATGTTCATGACATTCTCGTTGGCTACTTCCTTTCTAGTAATAGCTATCTACCGAATTATCATTGGTTGGTATTTCCAAGTCAGAATAAGTATGTGACCAGCAGGTAAATTGGATTGATAATGAATCAGAACAAATAAGGGCATCAAAAAAATGTCATCTCTCAGGACCACTGTGCATGATAAGGAGTTGTTTCCGATCAACATCTGCTTTTACTCTTCATGATGATAAGAAAAACCCAATTAGCACCCACAGTTTTAAAAGATGCAACTTTTTATTTATCTAAGATTCCACTGCTAAAAACCTTGCCAGATTTACAATTCTAAAGACAACAGCTTTTTGTAAATGTGTTTTATTTGCAGTTATAATATCTATAGTTAAATCAGTTCATTAAAAATAGAGTTGTGTAAACTATCTCCCAAACTGCCATATTTGAGTGTTTAAAACAAAAATTATTTAAATTATATTCTTACACTGCATGTAAGAACTGTGAAGTCATCTAGTACATAAAATAGTGTCTTTAAATAGGAAACTCTTAATTAAGAGAGAGGTTAAGATTTTGTGTGTGTGTGTGTGTGTGTGTGTGTGTGTGTGTGTGTGTGTGTGTAATATTATACAACTCATTAGTCAACTGGAGATTAAACACACATTGTACCCAAGCACATGGCCATGATGGCATTTGCTACACTTAGCTTCTAAAACAGCTTTACCTGTCTGGGTCTCAGGGCAAATGAGCAATAGCTTATAGTCAATGAAAAAAGTCACATCCTTGAGGCCCAGAAACAACAGTGTAACACTCTAGCTGAGAAGTCTTCTGTCTGGGTAGAAATAGGCTACAGAGTTTGCTGTTTTCATTATATTATTTCTTATGGTCTCACCCAGATCAGAAAGAAAACTATAGGGATTTTTGTTTAAATAAGAGCTCAGAATATCCTGGAGTTTGCACGAGGCTGATCTGCCAGAGAGGTCAAGTAAGACCAGGCATAGAGGCAGAGAGGGTGCTCTGGACAGATATCTAGGGACCCTAGTTCTGCCTGCTAATTGTGGGACTGGGGTCTGTCTCTTAATCACTCACTACCTTTATGTCCTCATTGTTAAAATAGGAATACTAATAGCTACCCTGCCTGCATAGTTGTTATGAAGATCAAATGCATTAATAAATGGAAGATGGCTTTGTTAAAGTTAAAAGTCTCCCTCAAGCATTAGTTATTCCTGTTTGGCTTTTATATTCTTTGGAAATCCCATCTATAATAAAGTTCTCCTGGAAAAGTCATCATTTCTTGAAACCCATGAAAGCTTTGTCTTTGTGTTATCTCATATGGTTTCCTTTGGAAGTTCAGCAAGTTTCTCTGTTCCCTGCTGTGCTGTGCATACATTGCTCAAAGTGATTCCAGGGTCTGCCTGGCATTGGACAGACTCTTCACATGGTCTGATCACTGAGGACTGGTTTCTAGGGAGTGAGATTAGAAAGATGGTCGTACTCACTGTCTGCAGAGGATTGGATCCAGAGCCCCGAAGGATACTGAAATCCGTAGCTGCTCAAGTCCCTAATATAAAATGCCATGACATTTGCATATAACCTACACACACCCTCCTCTATACTTTAAATAATCTATTTAGAATACCTAATGTGATGTAAATGCTATGTAAATAATTGTTATATTATAGTGTTAAGGGAATTATGGCAGTAAAAAAAAGTCTATCTGCATTCAGTACAGATACAATTTTTAAAAAGATTTATTTTATTTTGAAAGTATATCTCTCTGTATGTACCTATGTGCAGGTATGTGCACATGAGTGCAGGTCTCACTCAGAGGCCAGAGGTGTTGGAGCCTCCTGGAGTGGGAGTTAAAGGTGACTGTGAATCACCTTACTCTAGTGCTGGGAAATTAACTCAGGTCTTCTGCCAGAGCAGTACGCACGGGCCACTGCCAAGACATCTTTCCAGCTCCAGATGTGTTCTTTCCCTGAGTACTTGCAATGTGTAGCAGACTAATTCTATGGATAGGGAACCTATAGATGAAAAATAGTAACTTTTTATACATGGTTGTTAGTATTTTTCTAATGCAAAAGTAACATACATGTTTAACTAAAAAGTTAAACAAGAATGCATAAAGAAAGGGAAAAAAATCAACTGCCTCCAGTCCTAACATACATATCCTCAGGCCTCTATTCCATGTATGTACATTGCTTATTGAATATTTTATAAAATACTGAATGCTTGTGTCCCCAAATATTCATATGTTGAAGACCTAACCTCCAACGTGTATAGATTTTTCAGAAAGGTTCTTTCTGAGATAATTAAAAATTAAGTGAAGTCTTGAACAGGGACTTAATCTGATAGTGTTATATTGTATTTATGAGAAAAGACATTGAGAGCTTCTCCCTGCCTCCTCACCTAGGGAAGATGAGAATACTGTAGGAGAGCAGCTCTTGGTGAGCCAAGAAGTCCTGTACCAAGAAACTAACCAACAGGCTCCTTGATCTTGGGCTTCTCAGGAACCAAAACTGTCAGAAGGAAGTTTCTGTTGTTGAAGCTACACAAAGCTACAAAATCTGTGGTGTTTTCTTATGACATCCTGCAAACACATCACACTGACATTAGATATATCTCTATCACTTGAAGGTTTCTGCTTAAGAGTGCACTATTGTGAATCTTAATGCATTTACTATTCTACAACTGGATTTTAATGGCCATTAATATATACATGATCTAACATCTTTCTATTAAAATTTCTTTGCACATATCAGTCATGCCTAGTACTATGTTACATAAGAACATTTTCAGACAAGTAGATATTGCACAATGACCATGTTCTCCACCATGCCTTCTCTTCCCTTTCCTCCACACCTGTCTTCTTTGTTCCACTTTGTTCCATGGATAGTTTTGCTTCTACTTTTTGATCACATATATAAATATATATGTGTATATATAATGCACAATATATCTACATATGATTTTATGTACCTACATAAATATTTACAAGCCACATAGAGGAGAAAATACAGTTTTGGTTTTTCTGAGCCTGGCTGAATCAGCCTAGTATGGTTGTCTTTGGTTGTATCAATTTTCTGTAAAAGAGAGGACTTCATTCTTCTTTATGAATGGCTGAAAAATTCCTTTGTGTATTGCATATGTTTTCTTTGTTCATTCCTCTGTTGATAGTTCTGTCACTTAGCTATGATGACAGTGCTGCAATAAACATGTGCACACATCACTGTGATGTGCTGACTTGGGGTCCTTTGGTCAAACACACAGGGACAGGATAGCTGGATCATATGACAGATCTATTTTTAGTTTTTAAATTTTAATTTTTAATTACTTTTATTTATTTACTTATTGATTGATTGAGTGTGTGTGTGTGTGTGTGTGTGTGTGTGTGTGTGTGTGTGTGTGTGACTGCACATACCATAGTGCATATGGGGAGGTCAGAAGACAAACTGCTGGAATCAGTTCTCTTCCATGTGAATTCTGGGGCTCAAACTTGGGTCCTCAGACTTGACAGCAGGTATCTTTACAGGCTAAGCTATCTTGCTGGTTCTATTTTTGTTTTGTTGAGAAGTCAAAAGTGACTTCCATAGTGGCTGGGAGCTTAAGGGTTCTCTTTTGTCTACATTCTGGCCAGCATTTATTTCTTTTCTTTTTAAATTTTTTAAAAACTTATTTTTAATTATACATAAATGTCTGTGCCTGTGGATGTATATGTGTACATGAGTGCAGTTCCTGTGAAGGCCAGAAAAGGTCATCAGATCATTTGGATCTGGGATTATAAGTGGTTGTGCGTTGCTCAACACGGGTGCTGGGAATCCAGCTCTGCCCTCTGGAAGAACAGTACACACCCAGCACTGAATCATCTTTCCAGCCTCCTTGTTTGTTTTCTAAGTGACTGTGATCCTGTAAGAGGTAAGATAGAATCTCTATATATTTTAACTTGTATTTATCTGGTAGTTTTTTAAATTGAACATTTTTTTATATATTTATTGGGCATTCATGCCTTGCCTTTTGAGAACTATTTGTTAATTTTCCTAATCCATTTATTGATTGGTTTGTATGGGGTTCAGGTCAGACATACCAGCCTCTGCTTCCCAAGTGCATGCTAAACTGAACCCAGAAAAAAATGACTGATTTTTTTCTGAATTTATTATACATTCTAGACAGTAATCTTCTGTCAGGTGTATAGTTAGTACAGATTTTCTCCCATTCCATAGGTTGTCTTATCATTCAATTAACTGTTTTGTTTTCTGTGTAGAAGCTTTTAATTGCCCCCCCCCGAATCCCATGTGTGTAAGTATATGAGAGTGCAATGGGTTTGTCTGCATGCATGCATACCAAGACCAGAGCAGGAGTTCAGTTGTCTTGAGACACGATCTATTACTGACTTTCACTTTTGGCTAGATTGACTGGTCAATGAACTCTCTGTCTTTGTTCCTTAATGATGCAATTAGAGGTATAGCAACTGTGCTTGGTGTGTGTGTGTGTGTGTGTGTGTGTGTGTGTGTGTGTGTGTGTGTGTGTATGCAAGTGGAATCCTATTCAGAAAGACCTTTCTCACACCTATATCTTGAAGCATTTTCCTGATATCTCCCTTTAACCTCCATGCACATGTCCTAGAACTCATGGGTATGCACAGCGCGTGCGTGTGCACACACACACACACACACACACACACACACACACACACAATAAGTAAATGTAAAAAAATGATATAATCAAAATATCTAGCAGTTGGCTGGGAAAACTTTAGGTCATATCCTCCTAATGACTCTACCAGACAACTCCCAAATTTGGCAAACATTTTCATCAAAATGTCACGTTACAAAATTCAAAAACAAACTTAGTAGTTTAAGAGTTTCAGGTCATACATTAAAGTCCTTTGTATAATTGGAGGTGACTTTTGTATAAGGTGAGAGATAAGAATCTAGTTTCATTCTTCTACACATGGCTTCCCAGGTTTCTCGGCATCATTTCCTGAAAAGAAAGAATACATACATTGTTTGCAACCTTGTAAAAACTTGTGTCTGTAGTTGTGTGGGTTTATATCTATATCCTCATTTCTATTCCATTGATCTGTATGTGTATTTTCAAGACATGCTGTTTTTATTACTGTGGCTCAGTAGTATAATTTGAAATCAATGATGATGGAACCTACATTATTCTTTGTGCTCAGAATTTCTTTGGCTATCTGACGTCTTCTGTGCTTTGGTATGAATTTCAAGATTGTTTCTTCTATTTATAGGAAGGATGCCCATGGAACTCTAATTAGAATTACATTGGATCCATAGACTGTGTCTGGTAGTTAGCCTTTTGAAAGTATTAATTTTGCTAATATCTAAGCAGTAGAGGTCTTTTCATCTTCTAGTTTCTTTCTGCAGTATTTTAAAGTTTGCACTGTAAAGGTAATTCACTTCTTTGGTTAGGGTTAATCTAAGTTTTTTTTTTTTTTAAGCAATTGTGAAGACTATTGTTTCTCTGATTTCTTTCTCTTATATTTTTGGTTGTGAACCTAGCCTTTAACAGCTGAGCCATCTCTCCAGCCCTGATTTCTTTCTCAAAGTGTTTGCTACTGGCATATAGGAAAGCTACTGATTTTATATCTGAATTTTGTTTCCTGAAAGTTTGATGAAAATGTTCATCAAATCTGGGAGTTTTATGGCGAAGTCTTTAGAGGGATATGACCAAAAGTTTTGTTTCCTCTTCTTCATAGTTCTTCTGAACTCTGAGGGGAGACATTTGATGGAGGCATTCTTTTTTAGGACAGAATGTTCAAAAGTATCTCTGCATATTATCTATCTGTGGGTCTCTACGTTAGTTCCAATCAACTTCAAGAGGAAGCTTCTTGGACAATAGCTGAATGTGGCAATGATCCATGATGTGGTTAGGACTCATTTTATCCTTTAGCAGAACAATAGCATTTGGTTTTCCCCTAGGCCCATGACCTACCCAGTCTCAGGGTCTTGGCCCTCTGAGCAGCATCAGGCATGGATTCCATCTCATGGAATTGGCCTTAAATTCAGCCAGAGAGTGGTTGGTTACTCCACAGCGTTTGTGCCACCATTGCATCAGCATCTCTTGAAGGCAGGTCATTGTTGTAGATCAAAGAGTTTGTGGCTGAGTTTGTGTTTGCCTTTCTCCTCTGGCAGTGTTGAGTGTCTTCCAGAACATGGACATTGGTCAATGGGGTTGAAGGTTTTAGTTCAGCACCAGCTCCACTTCTCCATGTTCAGTGAGATATGTAAGTACTGTCTTCAGAAATAGGGCTTCACCATCAGTGTGTGGTTAGCAGCCAAACAGCCTTGGAAATAGCCTAAGATGTTTAGGGGTTTATTCTGTGCCCCCTTGACTAATGACTCAACTAGAAGTAAGTCATTCCTGACACTGCAAGTTTTCCTTGGTGATAAAAGGAATGTGATGTCTATTTTGAGCAATGTCTCTCCTGTTACTTGGTGACTCCATTTAGATTTCTGTCATATATATATATATACATTTTAGGAACCTTCTGCAGTAGTAGATTTCCATATGGTCCCTCAAATAGCCCTTAAAATTAGGTGCCCCTCCCCATATTCCCTCTCTTACTCCTCTCATCTCTCCCCCTCTCCATTTAATCCTCCTATTCTAGTCCACCCACAACTATATATTCTACTTCAACTTCCCCATGGGATCCTCGCCTTTCCCCTAGATCATTACATAATAGCCAACCTCTGTGGTTATGTGGATTGTAACACACTAACTGAATTCTAAAAGCTAGCATCCACATATAAGAGAAAATATATAATATTTGTCATTTGGGGTCTGGGTTACCTTACTCATGATTTTTCTAGCTCCATTGATTTACCTGGAAATTGTGTAACTTCATTTTTAAGAGATGAATAATATTCCATTGTGTAAATGTGCCACATTTTTATTATTCACTTTTCAGTTGATAGACATATAGGTTGTTTACAATTTGGGGCTATTATAAATAGGGTAGTAAAGAACATGGATGAGCAAATATCTCTGTAGTATGATATAGAGTCCTGTGGGTCTATGCCCAAGAGTGGTATAGCTGGATCTTAAGGGAGATTTATTACCAGTTTCTGGAGGAACCTCCACACTGATTTCCATAGTAGCTGTAGAGATTTGCACTCCCATAAACAATGAATAAGTATTCCCTTTCTCTACTTTCTTGTAGGCATTAGCTGTTATTTGTTTTATTGATCTTGGGTATTCTGACTGAGATAAGATGAAAACTTAAAGTAGTTTTGATTCTAATTTCCTTAGTGATTAAGTATGTTGAGCTTTTCTTTTTTTCTCAGTCATTGTATTTTATATGTGAGAATGAACTGTTTAGTTCTCTACCCCATTTTATTTACTTTTATTAATTCTTCATGGATTCATACCATGCATTCTGAAACCACTTATTTTCCTATCCTCTCAAATCTGTCCTCTGCCCTTGCAACCCCCTCCAAACAAATCCAAATTTAAAAGAAAAACCAAAACAAAACAAAACAAAGAAACAAAATGAAACAAAAACAAAAGGAGAAGGAAAAAGAGAAGAAGAAGAAGAAGAAGAAGAAGAAGAAGAAGAAGAAGAAGAAGAAGAAGAGGAGGAGGAGGAGGAGGAGGAGGAGGAGGAGGAGGAGGAGGAGGAGGAGGAGAAGAAGAAGAAGAAGAAGAAGAAGAAGAAGAAGAAGAAGAAGAAGAAGAAGAAGAAGAAGAAGAAGAAGAATTTTGTCATGGAAGCTATAGTGTAGCTTGTTGAGACACACAATTTACCCTTTAGTCTATTCATCTTTACTTTCAAGTGTTCATTGCCACGAGTCATTAGCCTAGCTCCAGGCCTCTGGTTTCTTCTACACCACCTATAGTGGCTCTCATTGCGTTTCCTCTTGGATATCCTGTTGTTGTCCTGTGTCATGGAGATCCTGATGTTTTGGATCTGTAGGTTCATCCCCTGAAATGCCCCAGCAGTTCATAGAGTTGGTGGATGTTGGGGTGGGCAAACTCATAGCCCTAATTCTGGGTTTGGATGGTAGCTGTGTTGCTCACCTTGTCAGCTTTCCCTCATCATCACTACTCTCTAACACTGCCTCAGCTAGCTCACCCAATGCAGCCTATAGCAAGGAGTAAGGTCAGTTCTCCTGCTCTTGGGCCCTCAGGTCCAGATCTCCTTCACTCATATCACCAGGGCCAGCTCTACCCTATGTTTTTGGATTATTTGTTTCCTTGATGTTCAATTTTTAGTTCTTTATATTCTAGATACTAACCCTCTATCAGGTATAATTGGTAAAGATCTTTTCCCATTCTTTAGCCTGATGCTTTGTCTGAATGTTGGTATTATTGGCAATACAGAAGCTTTTCATTTTCAAAGGGTCATAAGATAAGAACATTTATTAACTGTTGTTCTTAGTGTTGGTGCTATTAGTGTTCTATTCAGAAAGTCTTTTCCTGTGCCAATAAGTTCAAGCCTTTAACCCATTTTCTCTTCTATAGGGACTATGTTAAGATTCTTGGTCCATTTGAAATTGAGTTTTGTGCAGGGTTATAAATTTAGATCTGTTTGCATTCTTCTATGTAGCCATCCAGTTTGACCAGTACAATTTATTGAAGGTGTATTCTCTTTGGCAGTGTGTATTTTTAGCTTCTCTGTCAAAAATCAGATATCCATAGATATGCAGTTTTATGTCTGTGTCTTCAATTACATTGATCTGTTTTTAATGCCAAAACCATGCTAAAACTTGAAATCTGGAATGGTGATACCTTCAACAGTTTTTTTATTGCTCAGGATTGTTTTAGATACCATGGGGGTTTTGTTTTTCCATATGAAGCTGAAAATAGTTTTCACAAATTCGCTGAAAAATTGTGTTGAAATTTTAAAAAGAATTGCATTAAATCTGTAGATTGGTCTTGGTAAAATGGCCATTTCACTATATTAATCTTATCAATCCATGAGCATAGGAGATCTTTCTTTTCTTCTTGATTTTAATAGAAATGCTTTGGGTTTCTTTCTGTTTAGGTTGATGTAGGCTGTGGACTTACTCTAATTTTTCTTCATTGTGTTGAGATATGTCCCTTGTATCCCTAGTCTCTCCTTTATCAGGAAACAATGTGGGAATTTGTCAAGGCCATTTCTGCATATTGAGATGATCATGTGGCTTTTGTCTTTCAGTCTGTCTAGAGGGTGGAGTATGTTTACCTAATTACACATGTTTAACCATTCCTTCATTTCTGAGTTAAGGCTTACTTGATCATGGTGCATAATCTTTTTGAGATGCTCTTGTATTCAGTCTGCAAGTATTTTATTCAGAATTTTCGCATCTATGTCCATAAAGAATATTGATTTGCCATTTCCTTTCTTGAGTCTTTGTGTGGCTTAGGTAACAGGGTTAACGTGGTCTCATAAAAATAATTGGGCAATGCTTGTTTGGTTTCTATTATGAAGAATATCTTGAAGACTAGTGGCATTAATTCTTCGATGGTCTGGTAGAATTCTATGCTAAATCCACCTGTCCCTGGGCTTTTTTTTTTTTCAATTGGGAGAATTTTAGTTACTGTTTCTATTTCACTAGGAATTATGGGTCTCTTAAAATTTCTTTTATGATTTGTATTTAGCTTTCATAGATCATATATATCAAGAAATCTACCCATTTCTTTTAGGTATTCCAGTTTGGTACATTCTTTTAAAAAAATATACATTGTGATCTTCAAAGTACATCCTCATGATTCTCTAGATTTCCTCAGTGTTTGGTGATATAAAGCCCTTCCCACCTCTAATTTTGTTAATTTGGATCTCCACATTAATTCTTTCTCTATCTTTTAGCTAATTTATCTAAGAGCTTGTCAATCTTGTTAATTTTCTAAAAGAACCAACTCCTGGTTTCGTTGCTTCTTTGTATTGCCTTTTTTGTTTCTATTTTATTGATTGCAGCTGTTTGATTATCTCTTGGCATCTTCTCCTTTGGGGTGTTAGGTATTCTTTTTATTCTATTGTTTTCATGTGTGTCACTATTACTAATATGAGATCTCTCCAACTTTTAAAAATGTAGGCACTTAGTGCTATGAACTACTTTTCATGTCTTATACTCTGTTGGTGAGGTTTATCTTTGAGGTTTTTGTTTGATATCCTAAATGTTTCACTTCTAGTTTTATTTAGTGAATTTTATTTCTACTTTCATGTCTTGAACTGTTTTCATTATGTCATTCTACTGTGTCTTTGTGTCTTCACATCCTTCATTAAGGGATTTATTCACAGCCTCTTAAAAGTTCTTGACTATATTCATAATTGCCAACTTGAAAATCTTGTCTTGTGTTTCAGCTATACTGCATTTCTCAGGGCTTACTGTAGTAGGACTACTGGGTTCTGGTTGAAGCATATGGTCATGGCTGTTCATGTTTTGGGTTTGGGGCTGCTATCTAGGCATCTGGAATTACCACAACCTAGGTGATTTTAGGTGCTGATATCTGGTCTTGTTTTGTTGGATAAGTATTCTCTTCCTTGATTCCATTGTTCTTTCTGGATCTTAGGAAAGTGTGATGACTCTGAGTTTCCCGGTAGGGCATGCTTCTGCAGTTGGTGACTAGCATAGAGGAATACAGTTGGGTAGGAAAAAAGGCTGAGAGGGGTTAGTGGGAAAGAACTATGGGAATCCTGATCACACCAACAGATGGGGTCCCCAGGAAGCTGGAGATGTGATAGAAGGAGGGACTTCTGCAAGTCTGCAACAATAAGGACAAAGAATGTGTCTGTAGTGACAGAAATGGGAGTGTTAAGGAGCCCCGAGTTTGTACCAATGGAGTCTCTAGTGAATACAGTTGAGGTGTGAGGAGGAGCCTGCAAGCAGGCTGCTGTGGGACTGAAAGTGAGACTGGAGAGATCACAAGGGATGACAGGAAGAATAAAACTACCTGAATCCATGGGACTCTTCCTCTGTGTTTTTACCACTCTTTGGCCTTGGCAAATTCGTTTACTTTTCTCTGCACATTACCCCAGGAGGCTGTTTGATCTTTATTTTCTTTGACTAAGACTAACCTTGATCTGCCCTTTGCTCTGTCCATCCCCAGTGAAAATACCTTTTTATAAAATTAGTATTTATTTTGTGGTCATTTGCAAAGAGGCAAATACTAAGAGATCTATCACAACATTTTAAGTACAGTTACAAAAGAGTTAAAAGAAATTTTCTTCAAAAAGGCCAGTACAAAATCCTCCTACATGTACTAAGCTTCTGGATGCCTCAAATATTTTCATGAATGAAAGCCCTTTTGGTTATTTTCATTATAGGAGAAATTCTTTTATGGAAAATTCAAACCAACAAAGGACGCTTAGATTGCAGTTCTAACATTTTTCAGCAGAGTTGAGCAAACATGAGTACTAAATTGACGTATTATGAAACACAATAAATAAGGTTTCAAAGGCTGGCTAAGACTGCAAAGCCTTTTTGAAACAGACCTCTCCTTTATGTGTCTGTCTTCTTGGGAGTTCGTGGACTGTGAGAGGACATAGAGTTTGGAGGCTTCTGGTTAGTCTTACAACAGCCACAGCAAACAGGGGGCTGGGCAATGAAAGCCACTTGTGCAGAATCATCTATTATAAATTGTCCCTGTGGTCAGCTTGGAGTTGGAGGAGCTCTTGCACTGCCTGTTAAAAGACTGCACCAATTGTGAGAGGTTAACTGCTAATGGACAAACAATTCAGCTCCAACAACTTCTGTTGAATTTCTACTTTGTCCAATGCACAAAGATGACAGTGTTAGCGGCTGAGCATGGGCGGTGACGCTAGTGATGGAAGAGGAGGAGGAGGAGGAGGTGGTGGTGGTGGTGGTGGTGGTGGTGGTGTGTGCACGCGCACGCAGGGGGGCGGTATTAAAAAAGAAATGATCTACTCCTACCCACAAGTGTAGCAAATGCTACAGTGAGGGTATAGCCAAGGGCTATGGGAAGAGAGGCTAATGACATGCATTCTAAAGGATTGGCAGGAAGTCGGGACCTCTAAGAAGTCCAGTGTCCTCAGTTTCCAGGTATAGACAACAAAATTAAGCTCAGTGCAGAGAGTCATGAGGAAAACGATAGTTTCAGAAGGAAATTTTGACAGACTGAAGATTAGTTGATAGAAGAGGAATAAGCAGGAGGTGGGACGGGCTTGAGGCATTCAGTGATTTCTAATTTCTTCCTGTTTCTTTTCTGTAGTAATCTTCTGGTGTAGAGAGAGTCTGATCTATCATTGGACTGCAAAACCCACAGAAGCAACTTGTATGTTTTGTTCATTGTCCCCTAGAAGTACCCAGCACTAATAAACATGCAAACTTTCCCCAGAAAAAAAAATGACAGCTGAAGTACAGAGCCCTGAATGGAGGTCTGGTCCAAGAAGCAGGGGTTTGAGGAAATATATATATATATATATATATATATATATATATATATATATATATATATATGTATATATATATATATATATATATCAAATGCATATATACCCAAGATATCAAATAACTTCACTTTTCAGAGTTTCAATTGTCCTTAGACTCCAGTACAAAACTATTCATTATAAAATGCCAGAAGCAAACTTTTTTTAGCTATAAACTGCACACTTCTGATTAGCATGATGAAATCTTCTATTCTACTTTGTACCATCCAGAGAAATGAATCATCACTTTGTCCAGTGTATTCATTGTGGATGTACTACCCACACACTAGTCACATAGTAGCCATCTCAGTTATCAGATGAGCGCTGCTGTACTACAATGCTTTTTTTTCTAGCAGCCCGTTTCCATTCCTGTGTGATTCCCTGCCAACCCACAGAACTGCTCTCTACCAGGATCCCACAGCCACCACACTTGGCTAGGACCCAGAGTAGACAAGACAACTCACAAATACAGAACACCTTTCAACAAAGAAGATACCAGGTATGCACATTGTGGTGATTTGCGTGAGAATGGCCCTCATGGGCTCATATAATTAGAATACTTGTGGGATTAGTGAGTGGAACTCTTTGGGAAGAAGTAATGGAAGTCATTGTGGGCATACTTTGGATCTCAAAAGTCTACACTATTCTCTCTCTCTCCTTCCCTCCCTCCCTCCCTCCCTCCCTCCCTCCCTCCCTCCTTCCCTCCCTCCCTCCCTCTTCCTCCTTATTTTCCTCTCCCTTTCTCTCCTCATGCTTGTGGACCAAGATATAAGCTCTCAGGTATTGCTTCAGGGCCATGCCATGCCTGCCTGTCTGCTCCTCACCATTATGGTCATTGACTTTAAAGGACTTTGGACCTTCACCTTAGAGGGAAAAGATAGAAAAAAGGTATTCCAAACAAATGGAACCAAGAAGCCAGCCCATGTAGTCATTTTAATGTCTGACAAAATGACTTCAAAACAAAACTAATCAGAAGAGATAAGGAAGGACACTGCATACTCATCAAAGGAAAAACACACCAAGGTGGGTTTTTTTTAAAAACTACCCAAAGGGAATATTGCAATTCTAAACATGCATACACCAAATACAAAGGCACCCCTAAAAGAAATACTCCTATAGCTAAAATCACATATTGAACTCACATAGTGATGGTGAGTGAATTCAATACTCCATTCTCACCAATAGACAGGTCCTCCAGACAAAAACTACACAGAAAAAGGCCAGAATTAAATAACACCATAAATCAAACGGACCTAACAGACAACTACAGAAGATTCTACCCCAATACTAAAAAGAACATTCCTTAATATTCCTTATTCTCAGCAGCCCATGAAACTATATCCAAAATTGAGGACATATAGGACACAAAGCAAGTCTCAAAAGATACAGAGAAGTTGAAATGACACCTTGTATCCTATATGAATACCATGGATTAAAGTTGGAGAGCAATAAGAGTAGAGATGGGAGAAAGTATACAGACTGACCGAAGCTGAACAACACACTATTGATTAAAAACTGGGTCAAGACACAAACCAGGAGGGAAATTTAAAATGTTTCAAAATTTAATGAAAATAGAAAAAAATATAGTCAAAACTGTGGGATACAGTGAAGGCAGGTCTAAGAGGTAAATTCACAGTACAAAGTGCCTATGTCGGGGCTGGAGAGATGGCTCAGAGGTTAAGAGCACTGACTGCCTTTCCAGAGGTCCTGAGTTCAATTCCCAGCAACCACATTGTGGTTCACAACCATCTGTAATTTGATCTGGTGCCCTCTTCTGGCCTGCGGTCATATATGCTGTATACATAACAAATAAATAAAACTTAAAAAAAGAATATTGCAAAAAAAAAGTGCCTATGTCAAAAATTAAAATGATCTCATATTAGTAGCTTAATGATGCTTCTGAAATCTCTAGAAAAAAACAAGAACTGTCACCCAAAAGGAGTAGATGGCAAGAAATAATTAAACTCGGGAATGAAGTCAATAAAATAGAAACAAACAACAAACGAAATACAAAGAATCAATGAAATGAAGAACTGCTTCTTTGAAAAATTCAAGGTTGACCACTCTTAGCCAAGTTAACTAAAAGATGGAGAGGATCCAAATTAATAAAGTAAAAGGTGAACAGGGGGATATTACAACCGACAACGGTGAAATTCAGAGAATCATAAGAACTTGCTTTTAAAATCTGTATTCCACCAGACTGGAAAACCTAAAAGAAATTGATGGGTTTCTTCACACACACACACACACACACACACACACACACACACACACACACACAGCAAGTGTGTGTGTTTTACTGAAGTTAAATCAAGATAACATGAGCAATTTAAACAGACCCATAACCCCTAGTGAAATAGAAGCATTATTAACTCAAGCAAAGTCTAGAGAAAGAAAAAATACGTTTTTTTTTTTAACAGTTATTTATCTGATAGAGGGTTAGTATCTAGATTTTATGAAGAACTAGAAAACTGAACATCAAGAAAACAGACAACACAATTAAAGCAGGGTTATAGGAGTAGACAAAGAGTTCTCGAAAGATGAAACACAAATGGCTGAGAAGCACTGAAAGAAATGTTCACCATCCTTCGCCCCAGGGAAATGCAAACCAAGACTACATTGGGTTTTCATCTTACCTCAGCATGGCCAACATCAATAAAACAACGAGCTGCTCGTGCTGCCAAGGATGTGGGGAAGGAGGAAACTTATTCCTTGCTGGTGGGAGTGAAAACACTTACAGCCACTATAGAAATCAGTGTGGAGGTTCCTCAGAAAGCTGAAAATTGATCTAACACAAGATAAAGCTGTACCACCTTTGGGCATAAACCCCAAAGTCTCTACATCTTACTACAGAGTTACTTGCTCATCCGTGTTCGTTGTTGCTCTATTAATAATAGCAAGAGACTGGAAAAAGCTTAGATATTCACCTATGAATAAATGGATCATGAAAATGTGGTAATCTACACAATGGAATGTTACCTAGCTGTCTTTTGGACTGGAATGTCATCCCATTGACTTCCTCCCTTCTACACTGGCATAATTCTTCTTGGTGCTTTCATACTTTAAATGTCAGATCCTTGGGATAGCAGCATATTACTGTAGTAATCATTTGTGATTTTAATATGTGCTTGGCATTCAAGTGCTGAAAATGTAATATCCCATAAAATGGTGTTGAGCAATGGGACCTCTAGGATGTGATCTGGCCATGAGAACAGAGCCCTAGTGGATTAATACCATATTGCAGGTTGTTTGCATTACAGGATTGACTGTTGCAGGCTTGGTTATGATTGCAAGGTGGGTTGTTATTGAAGGGTATGCTATTATTGGATGGTGGCTTACTAGCACAGGGGTGAGATGTTGATAAAAGGCTGTGTCTCATCCCCTTCTCCCACCATTTTTCTCTTTCTTTCTCTTGTGTTTTACCTTCTGCCATGGAAAGTGGTCACAAAGATTCCCCACCAGACACTGGCAACTTAAAATTGCACTTCACTGCCACCAAAACTATGAGAAATGCTTCTTTTTCGTTTTTTAAGTTAGCATATTTGTGGCATTCCATCATAGCAATACAAATGAACAAGATGAAAAGTTTGATTCATGGCTGTCTTTTCTTCTAAATTGTTGTCATCCCAAGGACAAGAGACAGACCCTAAGTTCTCACCAATGCTTTCCAGGACCACCTGCTAATAGAATGGTGGTGTCTACACCATACAACCTTGTCACCTTCCATGTCTGTTTTCTCTTCCTTAAAAAGATAACTCTGTAGGCTTTATTGTTGAAAATTCAGTGAAATAATACAGGCTAAGTACAGGGCTTGGTATTTGACATGAAAGCTATTATTCACAAAATGCTCAATAGTGTTATTATGATTGACATTGAATAAATATTTGCTTAATCGAATTAATAACAAACATCAGTAACAATGAGTGTCTGTTCTGTGCCGAGTGCTATTGAAACATTAGTACACTTCTTGGTTCATTGTATCCTTCTCACACTGGGAAGAGGGTGTCCTCTCAAGTCTTTCTTACTGATGAGAAAGCTGAAGGAAAAGAAGGCTAAGTAACTTTCTTAGAGCCGGGCAGTGGTGGCGCACGCCTTTAATCCCAGCACTGGGGAGGCAGAGCCAGGTCGATCTTTGTGAGTTTGAGGCCAGCCTGGGCTACAGAGTGAGTTCCAGGAAAGGCACAAAGCTACACAGAGAAACTCTGTCTCAAAACACCAAAAACAAACAAACAAAAAAAAAAAAACAAAAAAAAAAGCAAAAAAAAAAAAAAGTAACTTACTCAGAATCACACCACAATTAAAGAGTCTGGCACCAGATAGGGAGCTTCATAAAACACATGTATTACAGTTTTCCAATGCATTGCTGCAAATGTGTTCTTGTCTTTAGCACCCTCTTTTCTGGCCTATATGAAACTGTTAGAAAACAGTATCATCTTACATTAAAATTTTGCGTTAAGCCGGGCGGTGGTGGCACACACCTTTAATCCCAGCACTCGGGAGGCAAAGCTAGGCAGATCTCTGGGAGTTCGAGGACAGCCTGGTCTACAGAGCGAGATCCAGGACAGGCACCAAAACTACATGGAGAAACCCTGTCTTGAAAAACCAAAAATAAATAAATAAATAAATAAATAAATAAATAAATAAATAAATAAATAATAAAATTTAGCTTTAGACAGATATCTACTAAGAATAATTTTTAGAGGCACAATAGGTTAATCAAAGGGTACACTTAAATACATCACATATATTATTTATTGTAATGCAATAGTGTCACTTGCATAAGATCATCTTATTATTTTTGCTAACAGCAAATTTCAGTTTTTAAATATTTGTGCATGTTTATAGAACATGGAAAGGAAACCTCCCACCAAAGTACTAACAAGGCCCAGCCCTGCTTAAGTACCAAAACTGGACACATTCAGAATGGTATGGGCATTGACTAGTATGGTTATCTAATAGACACATGTATGAAGGTCAGATTAGCATTTCCACCTCCGTCAACATTCGTTACTTCTGTGTTTGAGGACTGCTGGACTCTTCTACTTATTCATGGCGCTCTTCCTTCCCATTTCTACCTTACTCCTTCCCAGCTTGCCAGTCTTTACTGATCACCATTCTGCCTCTTCTATAATATCATTTCTTGTAGCTTTCACAATGTTATTTATGAGTAGAAGAAAGCTGCTCCATTGTAGATCACCTGCCTATACTATCATTTTATATTAAAATGTTTGTTTGAAAGCCGGGCGTGGTGGCGCACACCTTTAATCCCAGCACTCGGGAGGCAGAGCCAGGCGGATCTCTGTGAGTTCGAGGCCAGCCTGGGCTACCAAGTGAGCTCCAGGAAAGGCGCAAAGCTACACAGAGAAACCCTGTCTCGAAAAAACCAAAAAAAAAAAAATGTTTGCTTGATATAGTGTCATAAAAAAAAAACATATAGTTTTTTTTAAACTCTTTGGGGGCCTGCTACCCAGCTCCCCAATAAATACACAGAGATTTATTCTTATTTATGAATGCCTACTGGTTTGTTTCTAGCTAGCTTTGCTAACTTAAATTATCCCATTTCTCTTTTTTAAATTTTATTTTATAATTTAATTTAATTTTACATATCAGCCACGGATTCCCTTGTTCTTTCCCCTCCCACCCGCCACCCGCCCCATTCCTACCTTCCTCCCAGCCCACCCCCCATTCCCATCTCCTCCATGGCAAAGACTTCCCTGAGGATTGAGTTCAACTTGATAGATTCAGTTCAGGCAGGTCTAGTCCCCTCCTCCCAGGCTGAGCCAAGCGTCCCTGTATAAGCCCCAGGTTCCAAACAGCCAGCACATGCACTGAGGACAGGTCCCGGTCTCATGCCTGGATGCCTTCCAAGCAGATCAAGCTAATCAACTGTCTTACTTATCCAGAAGGCCTGATCCAGTTGGGGGCTCCTCAGCTATTGGTTCATAGTTCATGTGTTTCCATTCGTTTGGCTATTTGTCCTTGTGCTTTTTCTGAAATGGGCTATAGAACTAAACAGAGAATTCTCAACAGAGGAAACTCAAATGGCTGAAAGACATTTAAGGAATTGCTCAACATCCCTAATCATCAGGGAAATGCAAATCAAAATGACTCTGAGATACTACCTTACAACTGTCAGAATGGCTAAGATCAAAAACACTGAAGACAGCTTATGCTGGAGAGGATGCAGAGCTAGGGGAACTCTCCTCCACTGCTGGTGGGAATGCAAGCTTGTACCACTTTGGAAATCAATATGGTGCTTTCTTAGAAAATTGGGAATCAATCTTCCCCAAGATCCAGCTATACCACTCTTGGGCATATACCCAAGGAATGCTCAATCATACCACAAGGACACTTGCTCAGCTATGTTCATATCAGCATTGTTTGTAATAGCCAGAACCTGGAAACAACCTAGATGCCCTTCAACTGAAGAATGGATAAATAAAATGTGGTACATATACACAATGGAATACTACTCAGCAGAGAAAGGCAATGACATGAGGTTTGCAAGCAAATGGATGGATCTAGAAAAAAATCATCCTGAGTGAGGTAACCCAGACTCAGAAAGACAAACATGGTATGTACTCACTCATAGGAGGATACTAGATGTATCCCATTTCTCTTTAACAGTTTGCCTCTGGGCTTTTTACTTTTCTCTTTTCTATATGTCTTTCTTTTTTACTCTATGACTGGCTGTGTGGTTGGGTGGCTGAGCCCTGGCATCCTCCTCTCCTTTTTTCTCCTCGTTCTTCTTTCTCTTCTCTTGAGTCTAGATTTCTCCTCCTATTTATTCCCTCTGCCTGGCAGCCCCACCTATCCCTCTATCATGCTGTTCAGCTCTTTATTAGACCAATCAGGTGTTTTAGACAGGCAAAGTAACACAGCTTTATGGAGTTAAATAAATGCAACATAAAAGAATGCAACACATCTTTGCATCATTAAACAAGTATTCCACAGCATAAACAAATGTAACATATCTTAAACTAGTGTCCTACAACATACACACACACACACACACACACACACACACACACACACACACAATTTTAGTTTTTATTGGACACAGATTTAGATAACCTAAAATATGCTTATTTTGAAGTGCATTGACCTATGCTGTTAACTGTTTGATCATAATCATATTTAATTCAGCAGCACATACAGATTTGGAATTTTATCTCTAAATAGTGCCTACATATTGCTTATTAAGTTCTTTTTAAAAAAAAAATACTATGAGGCCAGAAATGTGGCTCAAAGGTTAAGTGCTCTTGAAGAGGACCAGAGTTCAGTTCCCAACACCCACATCGGGTGGCTCACAACTGACTATAACTCAAATTCTATGGAATCCAATGTCTCTGGCCTCCACAGGCACCTGCACTCAAATACATATCCACATCACACACAGGCATGCACACATGCACACACACATTCATAATTTAAAATAATAAAAGTAAATAATAGGCTGGAGAGATGGATCAGCAGTTTAGATACATAATACTCTTGCAGTAGAGCCCAGATCATTTTCAGAACCCATGTTGGGTGGGTCATAATTGCCTGTTAATCTATCTCCAGGGCGATATGATAGCCTCTGATTTCCCAGGGTATTCGTACTTACATGCACATACTTACACACACACACACACACACACACACACACACACACACACACATACTGGATCTTTAATATGTAAATAAACTTTTAAAAATCACTAGGCAAGTAGTTCCCTTAAAATATTTTGTCCAGAAAAGGTGATGATTTTTTCAATTATTTGAATAATTTCATTAAACAGTATCAGAGAGTGTTTTCATAAGGCACATCTTTGTACATTTGTCTATGTGTTTATTTTGAGGCAGGGTTTCACTATGTAGCCTCGGCCCGTCTCAAACGGTGGTCTTCCTGTTATTAAATGCATAGAGAGATCCCGCAAACACCTTGACTAGAAGCTCGGGCTCATAAATTATTATACTGTCCTGGATTCAAATCAAGGTATTTAAGCTGCCTCAGTAACTCTGAAATTACTCACTTTTTTAGAGCTATTATTAACATTAAAGAAAAGTGTGTGTGTGTGTGTGTGTGTGTGTGTGTAAGGCTCATATAGGTTAATAATCTAAACTATTAACTTCCAATCATGGTTCCTGGTGGCACTCAATGTCACTGGTAAATATTTCCATTCTCACTGTTGAATATCGTAAACTGTCTAGACTTCCATAACATAGCTTACCATAGGTTGCAATTTCCTTATTCCCAAGCACATTTACAGTATGAGTTGCATAAAACTCCATCTTGGCTTAGGGAACGTAGTAAAAAAAGGGAGCAGAAAGACCATAAGAGCTGAAAGACAGGGAGAAGGTCTGCAGAATGCCTCCTTCTGGGTATGATGCAGTCACTACGATCATTACCTCACAACAGCTGTTGGTCCTAGCACTGGACCTGCACGACCCTAGCCCAGTCCACAGTCAGTCATGGATAGAAGTACAATAGGCTCTCCTCCTCCCTGCTGAAGTGTTAACCACTGATGGATTCTGAGGCACAGCCACGGTCTGGAGGTGTGTACCCATTTGTGAATCTTAACTAGGATCCAGTGGATAGTTCCAAAACCAGGCCACCCAGATAGCTTTGGTTAAAGTAAGTAAGTCATAACAAAAAGACATGAAAGTGGGAAAGGGATTCGGGGGGGGGGGGGGGCAGACAGGGTTGGCCAGTGCAATCGAGACTCAGAATGACATGAGAGAAACCTCAGGTCACAGTCCCTAAGCATTTCCCAAACTGGTGCCTCCAGTCAAAGGTCCTCAGCTTCCTGCTGCAGAGCCCGTGAGGGGTGTGCCATTCAAATAAAGCAAGACTGTTGCACATCATCCAATTGCTATTCTTCTGTGTCTCTGAGTGCTGTCTAGTACAAGGCAGTCAATGACTGTAGACTGACTAATTATAGTCAGCATCCCATGATATTAACCCGGGATGTGTATCATCTGTGGGATGTAAGTTTAGCCAGTGAAGTTTTAATTAATAGAGCTCCTCAATGGGTCCCAGGAAAACTGCACACATTTTCTTTTTTGTCGGCTGGCATGTACTCTTCCTGTAGCCGCATGTTTGAGCTCCTTTTGTGCTGTCCTTGGATAGAGGGCCCCATTCTTTCCTTCTCTAGCGTCTTCAGGCATGCTGCAGAATCTCGTGCTGTGGGGTATAAATACCCGGAAAGCCCTGTCTCTGAGGCAGAGGAGAAGTTGCTGCCATGTCTTTTTCTTGGAAACCTGCCTGTGGTGTGACAGTATACTACAGCAGTTTGAAACATGTTCACAAAACATTTCTGAGTGAAGCAGGGAAAGGGGACAGGAAGTTAAGATACTGCTGTGGCCTTCATACATCAGTTTATAATGTGCCTAAATATTTATTTATCAGCATGTCAACACGGCTGAAACATGAGCCAGTGATTCATTTCAACCCGGATCTACATTCTATGAAGTATCTTTTTAGGAAAAAGTTGATCTGTGCATCTAAACTTTTACTATTTTCTGGATGTTTTATTTAATTTAATTTATTTTATTGATACAGTGTCTTATGTAGGCCATATAGAAACACAGTGTATAGCCCAGGTTGGCCTTGTACTCCTCTCTTGCTGGTCTCAGTCCCCAAATGCTAGGATTACAGGTGTATATCACCACATCTAGCTTCACCCCTTTGCCGTTTCTCCCTGGGAAAGTATCGATTATTTACTTATATAGCATTTTCTTTAGGTTCCCACTCTAAATCCCTAAAACTGTGTAATCCCAGTTGATAAGAAAATAAATATTTTAGACCATAATTATATTTTCCATGTTTAGTACGATGCCTTTAACAACAGGTACACACAAACACTGAAGTGTGTCTTTAGTGAAGACACATTTTAGAAGGGAGGGTTGGAGGGCTAGGGAAGATAAGTATCTGAAAAACCATTTGGGAAAGGGAACCCAGAAAATATGGCAGCAAAGGAAGCGAGGGAGAAGAGAGAGAAAGGGAACAGACTGAGACGAAGAGGTGCTTCTGCCCTCCTTGCCCATGATTTCAAAGGGAAGGTAGACAACATATTCCATATTCCTGCTTCAGACGGAAGTCCCTGGAGCAGCTCCATCTGCTCCCCTGGGTCCTCCTTGAGCATGGCTCCAAGACCCCACCTGATCCAGCCCTTACCTGCCTCTCTGGCATCAGTCCATCTTCACCATTCTCTCACAAGTGTCGTGTATTCTGTACATCCTGAAGTCCCCTCACACTTGTTGGCCTGTGGGCCTTGGCTTGCTCAGTACCATCTGTCGGGGCTTCTACCGCCTCTCCAGTAGCCAATTCCTTTTCATCTCTCAGTGCCCACTTCGGTGTGTCATTTCTTCCAAGGCTTTTGAATGGGGATCCTTTGGGAAGTTTCCCTTATGACACTTTCTGCGCTGTCTGTGACTGCTAATGTAGTTGCCTCCATGGACATTCCAGGAGCCAGTGACCATGGCTATACTGTTTACTATATCTTCAGCACTGAGCTAGTGCACACACACACACACACACACACACACACACACACACACACACACACAGAAAGAGAGAGAGAGAGAGAGAGGGATGTTTGTTAAAGCAATGATGCAATGATGAAGGGATAAGCGGGAGGGAGGGCATCTGCAGCCTGAGCAAAGAGGAAATGGTAGTGCCAGCAGAGGATGGAGGAAACACCAGGTCAATGCCTAGTTTTCCCTGACTGTTATAAGGCCCACTCCATCTGTTAAGGAAGATGTGGGGAGATAAGCACTGAAGCAACTGAGTCAAGAATTACATTGGGAAGGAAAAGGAAAAAAGAATAAAGTTAATAGGATTGTAGAGACAGTAAGCATCTATAATTAATATACTTGTTACTATGTTGTGGTAGGTATGCTACTGTATGTGTTACTATATAGCATAGATATCTATTTCACTGTATTTATTATGAATAAATTCTTGTTAAAATAATTGTCATTTGACAGTATCTGTCCCATTTTATAATCTTATCTTAGGAACAATAAGAATTATACTGACTAAAGTAATTTCCCACAGTGAATATTTTGGAAATCCACAATATAAATAACTTTCTTTAAGTTTATTAAATGTTCAAAACATTGTTAATTTTAAGATTAGTGTTTTGGATATAAAATTCATTCATTGCTGCAATTGTTATTTATAGTTTCTCTAATTCTGTTTTGAGTACTGACGGTGATGTCTCAACAAGGACCATTGGCTATGCTATTAGAAAAAATAGTGCACAGACAAACATTAGTCTGAGTTTGGGGAATCCTGCTGAGAGAGGGAGGAAGGATTGTAGGAGCCAGAGGGGTCAAGGACATCACAAGAAAACCCACACAATCAACTGACCTGGGCTCACAGGGGCTCACAGAGACTGAACCAACAACCAGGGAGCCTGCATGGGACTGACCTAGGCCCTCTGCATAAATGTGACAGCTGTGTAGTTTGGTCTTCTTGTGGGACTCCTAACAGTGGGAACAGGGCCTGTCTCTGATTCTTTTGCTGGCTTTTGGGACCCTATTCCTCATATTGGGTTGCCTTGTCCAGCCTTAATACAAGGGGCGGGGGTGCTTAGTCTTACTGCAACTTGATATGCCATGCTTTGTTGATATTCATGGGAGGCCTGCCATGAAACAGAGAAATAGAGGAAGAGGGGTGGATTGGGGGTGAGGAGCAGAGGAGAGGTGTGGGAGGGACTGGGAGGAGAGCAGGAGAGAAGGGAGGGAAAACTGTGGTAGGGATGTGAAATAAATAAAGACAGAGGGAGGGAGGGAGGGAGGGAGGGAGGGAGGGAGGGAGGGAGGGAGGGAGGGAGGGAGGGAGGGAGGGAGGGAGGAAAGGTGCTGTGGAAGTCTAGTCATGGTTAGCAGGGTAATCCACCTCACAGCTGTTTCCTAATTGCCTTAATTTTCACTCCCACATGATTGGAGTCTGGATCGTGGCTCCTACAGCAGGCCTCCGGGTCTGCTAGGTGAGTACAGTGGTCTGGAGGCTTCACAAGGGGCAGAAGTGTTCTGACAAGGGCCCTGGGTGGCTTAGGCATATTTGCATCGTTTCTGACACAGACCCTCCCTACTTGTGATATTTATTTCAAGTTTGGTTCTCTCAGATTTTTTTCATCCACAATGGGAAATTTTCTTGTAACATTTTAAACTTATTCACTTATTTAAAGCTTTTACAGTCAGAATAGTTGCTATCATAACTATTTGATCATATAATTTTCAAAGGCTTTGCAAACAGAAACTAATTGTTCAGAAATTTAAGAAAAAGAGAAACCCAGCAGAAACACTAATTTCATGAAAAAAATTTATTTAATTGTTTACATTCTCAGTTGCTTCATTGAAAAAATAATTATGGCCAATAATCCTTTGAACCCTATCAAGGCATGTGATACATAACAAATACTTTTTGATATGTTATCCTGTGCAGACTAGGACCTCATGAAATATCCTTTATCAGTTTATGATAATTTCATTTGTAGTGTATGAAGTTGGCTACTAAGATTTAATTGATATAAACAAGGCAAAAAAATAAAAAATATTTAACATTAAATCACAAAGTTAAACCTCAAATATACATAGTTTTAAGAAGTTGAAGGATGGAATAAAAAACATACATTAAAAGATGTCACTGATACATTAACTGTCACCCCTTTAAAATCACTTTAATTAGAATTCTTCAAGCATATCAGTTGAATCTGTCGTCACTGTGAGCCACACCCTGGGTGAATTCAAAGAATGGGAGAGAATTATTTTCTAGTTAATGGAGCATGTAAGTTTCCTTTAATATTCAAGGTTATGATGAGTGAAACTTAAATGGGGAAGTTTTCTTTTTATCACGGGTCACAGTATAATGGCAGTACTTTATGAAATAAATGCCCAATTAGCATAAAACAAATGGAAGGTCATTGTATTTCACTTGAGCTTTGTATGCAGTCTGTGAAATGTGGTTCCTACAAATTGGCATGCTGTAATACTTTGTATATATGGTTAATCCAGGGAACTCAGCCTTATCTTTTCCTCATTATGAAATGCATGGGCCCCACTCTAGTAATGATAACTGAATTCTTTCTCATCTCTGAACCTGTCTAAACTGTTACCTGTTTCAAATAACTTCTTCCTTTTGCTCAGGAATCTGTAAACCCTTTTCCAAGACATTTCAAAAAGGTATCTCTCCACATACCTTCTCTCTTGCCTTCTTCAACCATTTACATTTTATGTATATGAAATTTGGTGTCTGCCATGGCTTGGGTGTGATTGAAGGGTGTGGTTGTTATTTAAGGCTTGGTCCACAGCTACTGGTGGGCAGTAGAACCTTTGGGAGGCGAGCCTCGTGGGAGATCCTTAAGTCATCGAGGATGTGCCCTCAGGGAGTGGTCTCAGCCACTTTTCTCCACTTCCTAACTCAACAAGTAACCATTGTCTCCTGCATGTGTTTCCAACACCACCATCCGCCACAGTCATCAGCAGACCTGGGCCTATGTAGGCAGCATGCACTTGAGCATCCAGGACTGAGAGAAGCAGGTCACTTCTCCTTGTCATCAGCTATCGAAGTTTATGTCACTGTATTAACACAAGCAGACAAAGGCAGTGTCTTTCTTCCTTTTGTGCTGCTGTCCCCAAATAGATAATTTGTGATGACTAGAAATGTGCTGGCTTACAGTTCTAGGAGCTAGAGGGCCTAATACCAAGGTGTCAACATATGGCAAGGGCCTTTGGGCTCTGACATCTTAGAAAGTGAGAGGATTGGAAGGTAAGGGGGTGTATAACTTTTGGTAACAGCACCAATCCTACCCATGAATGCGGAGCCCTCATGGCCTAATTCCCCCTTTTAATATGAGTACAAAGGAAACTAGGTTTCAGCCTGCATTTTAGACAAGCATTTAAACTATAGTAGTTGGGTAGGTTCATAATTGACTAGATAAAAGTAGATTATTTAATCTCTGTCAGTTTCAATGCTACCATGTTTGTTGAATCCGGGGTGGTTGGGAAGAGAGGGAAAAGCTGGTGAGGTCTCAATTCTGCCTTATCACCATTGCAACAGTTTGCCTTGTATTATCTCTGTTCTGGAGCCGTTCTTGGCAATTGTCTATTCCATTTGCATTTGCCCCTCTCTACCATAAATTCTATTTATTTCTTCTACTTATGTTGAGACTTTGAAATCAGCAATCTTAGGATTAGTGTGTGTTTCTGGGAGGATTGGTAAGGGTTGATGATGCCACAGTCACAAACTCAACTGCCTTCGGGGCCCAGGCATGTTCTATGAGTGAGCAGTGAGACACAGTGTTAGACAGGGAGCAGAGGCTACGTAAACTAAGAGTGCCTGCCCCTCCTAGGGGCATTCAGATGCAAAGATTCATAACACTCCTGCCAGTCCAATTCAGCCTTCCAGCAACTGGTTGGTAACTCTGAGTGCCCTTATTTCTTGCTGTAGCCCTGTGTAGGATGTTGGTGGTGACAGGGTGATAATCAACATTTTATTTATGAAGTAATTGAAACACAGAATAGTAACGTTACAAATCTCACACAAGAAATCAACTTTTTGAATACATCTTGGTCAAAGGGATAGATTGCAAAATGGCAAAATTAAGGATATGACCTGAACTTGGAAGTGAATGAGCAAGATCAATTCTTTTTTTAAATATTTTTTTCTAATATTTTGAAACAATCTTTGCATATTTTATGTTTAAAGAGAGGAATTAAGTAATTCAGAGATGTATGTGATGGTTTGTGTGTACACACTCATATAGACATTTTTTATTCATTTAGCATTACCTTGGGAAATGTAGCATCTCTGAAAGGATTTTGACTAGTATATGATTTACCTTGCTTTATAGAAAAATCTGCTTTCAAAGAGAGAATTGCCCCTTTCCTCAATGTCTTACCAGTCCCCCTCCCAAGATTATGCTTTATTTGCTATTATTACTATTAGCTCTGGGGCTGGGGAGAAGGCTGGGTAACAGATGCTAGAATCTGCTTTTAATGTGAATTCTTTGAAATTTTTCTTCACTTCTACCACAAGCTGGGAACGAGGCAAAGCAGATTCTGCAAATCAAGCCCGTTAAAATTCCACTGCAAAGCGCGGACTTGAGTGACTGCGAGTGGAGCTGTCAGCTCGTACAGGCGTCACTGTCAAAGGGCCGTGTCATCTGTCAGTGTTGGTTCCAGCTCACTGTTCCACATAGAGGGAATGCACTGTTGCCTCCCAATTGATAACACGCTGCCAGAAGCATGCTACTTTCTCATCCGTCTTCTTGTAGCTGTCAAAAAATGGAATCCATTAATTAGTTTGTTCTTGTGAATTTTAGTTGTTCGGAAGACATGTAAATTTTAAAGCAAGACAAATAAAAAATTCCTATCCAAACTGTGATGCCAGTGAGGGCTCAAAACCCCAAAGTGGCAGCTGCTACTGACAGTGGCTAAACTGACCAGCTACATCCTGCCTTAAGTGAATGTAATGATGTGGCTAGCTTCCTATCCCTTTTAATGAGGGCGAGCTTCCCCAGGCAGCAAAGGGAGAGAATCCGAGGAAGAGTATCCAGCGGGGAGACGCCCTGAGCTTTGCTCTAACTAGTCAGGCAGTTTGACACAACTTAGGGAGCCTGGTTGCTGCTGCTTCTGCATGATTACCTTTTTGTGTTTTATTCCTCTCCAGTGGCTTCCAAAGAAATTTGAAGGGCTTTATTCCCCTCATTTTACGTGTCCCACAAAGCACGGGCAACTCTATAAAGTCCACATATGCTTTAGGTAAGGTGTCTCATGTAATTCCTTTCAACATCCCAACATAGAGTATATCTGTAAATTGAAGGAATTATATATATAAAACCTTGAAATAAATATACCACGCTACCCTGATATCTGATACCATATTTTATAAGCATGAATGTGTTCCAGCTTAACTCTTTTTTTGTTTCCTTTCCATCTTTTCGACTCAGCAAATAAAAGGTTGAACTGGCACTGGCTTGCTTTATTGTACTAGTTCAGTAAGCTCTTGGTAAGTGACCATTCTGTGTAATTCTCTATGCTAGGCACTCGTGGAAATGCAGACAATCATTAAAATACAGCCTGTGTGTCTAGAAGCTCATGCTTTAGAGAAAGAACCAGACTGAGACACAAAGAACCCTAACTTGATATGGGTTTCAGAAAGTACTCATGAGACCTGGAAGTGGGAGAGAGGAGAAGTGTAATCCTGGGGACCTGAGAAGGGTTCATAGAGCAAGCAGTGATTGAGTATGGTACTAAAGGAAGGTTTGTTCCCCTGAGGCTATTGTTATTTCTAAAACTCTTGTTATATCTATTCTCTGAGGTGATGAAGACAGAGCCTTCTGGAGGTAATTGAATCATGATAGTGGGACCCTCAGGAATGATATAAATGCCCTTACACAAGAAGTCCCTGAAAAGCACTTTTGCCTTTAGCACCATGTAAGACATAGGAACAAGGTGCTGTCGCTGAGGATGTGGCCTTTCACTGGATATGGAACCTGCCACTGCCTTGAGCTTACGCTTTCCAGACTCCAGCATTATGAGAGGTAAATTTCTGTTCCCTCTAAACCACTCAGTCTGTGGTATTTTGTTAAGGCTTCTGAACAGACTAAGACAGCTGTAACAGTTTCTGCCTTTTTCTTTGTGTGGAAAAGAAAGGATACAGCAAAGGAGCCAGGCTGTGACTGTCAGGAAGACAGAACTTCCACAGATAGAGATGCACAGAGCAGTGTGTTAGGGGTGACAGGGTGAGAGCTGGCTCTGCACAATGCAAGGAGACTTCTCTGAGGGAAACAGCCTTGGAAGCCCTGAGCATTCTACCCCAGCTAACAACATGGGGCCCCTTTTCTGAAATGTAACCTAAAATACCTCCCTGAGCTTTTTTTTTTTTTTTTTTTTTTTTTTTTTTTTTTTTTTTTTTTTTTCTCATGTCCAGGTTCACTTACTGTTGGTAAGACCATAATGCAGAACAGGAAGTACGACCACTAGAATAAATAAAAAATGATAGAAATAATGCAGTGACTTATTTTCTTAGGATCCTACGTGTTGAAGGAATTTCCGACGATTCTTTCAGCACAAACAGATCCCGAGATCAGGGATGTTCTAAGGTCCAGGAGAGATCAGACTTGGTTTCACTCCTTGCCAAGTTTGCACAATCCAGAAGAGTGTGAGGCTCATGTAGGAACTCATCCATCATTATCTGAGGCACTCTTGGCAAAACCTACCAATAGCAGTCACCCAGCGGAGCCCCAGAACAAATCCTGCTCAGCCTCAATCTAACCACCAGATGTGAGGGACGACTGCTTGAGATGAAGTTCTCTTCGAAACTAAGGTTTTGTTTTGTTTTTTTTAAGCCGTGGGTTCGGCATGTAAAAATTTTTGGTTAATTGGATCCCAGTCATTCTTTTGATTTGACTTAAAAGGGAAGAAACACATTGATAGCAGAGAAGAATGAAATATCCACAGATGAATTTTGCTAATACTCAGGGTGTTTCAAATTCCCATAGTTTCTCGATATAAAATTGCTAACAAGAAGGTTGTACCTAGAAAAAAAAGTAAGACAGCCAACTCCAGAGTTAATTCAGTACCCCCAATCTGGTCAGTTTAAATAATCCACTGAGCAAGATATGTTTTATACGAAGAAAATGAATGTGACTGCTTTCACAGTGCAGTGAGCCATACCCTAACCTTTACACACTTTGCGCTGGTGTGTATGAACCTTGTTTTGGTGTATACAGGCCCAAGACACTAACGAATGGCTTCACCGATGGCTAGTGCAGTTGGTAATGTGCATCCAAACAATAGAAGTCACGACAGTAACCTCTCTGGGCCAAATCAGTAAGGTGAACTCCATGACTATGTGTGACTGAGAGAAAAGCACAGATATAAGCTGGGGCAAGATACCAGCTCTGTAACAACCCATCCTAGGCCTGTGTCAGAGACCAACAGATCCCCTTCTTGGGACAACAATAATTATTAAGTGCTAGGGACTGGAGAGAGAAGCTTGGACATCAAGTTTGAGAATACTGGAAGTATGTGATGGGTGCTTCAGTCAGAGACCTTTCCCACTGGTACAAAAGCACTCAACCAGTCATCAGTCACAACAGTGCAAACCAACGGAGGAAAATCCCTAGAATGTGGGCCTGAAAAAGATATTTCCACCTGGGAGGAGCTCTTGTTGAGCACTCAGTGTGACTCGAAAAATAGCCTGGCTAGTGTGACTAAGCACACCAGTGTTCAGGGAATTGACAATTTTCTAGATGGCTTTAACAGGTCTGAGGTAATCCCTGCTTGTCTTCAGCTGGTCCTTGGTGGGAGCTGTTGACCCACATTCAGAAGAGGACAAAGTGGCTTCCCTCAACCTTTTTAGTGGCATTCTTCTATGAACAGCCCACATACCTTTGACGAGTTCCTTTGTTTGTTTGTTTGTTTGTTTGTTTGTTTGTTTTACATCAAAATCTGCTTCCTTCTCTCTGGTTCCACAGACACCACACCAAAGTGAACCTGACTGGATTATTTGGACGTTCTAATCCCTCTGTCTATAAGCAATTCCTTCATCGCTCCCTTCTCTTTGTCTTTTTAATTACCAACTATTTACCCAACCTTTTTTGGACAGCTGTTTACTGAAACCCACTGTTTGCCTCACATTGTGCTAAGGAGGAGAAAAAAAAAAAAACTAAAGCGGAGATCATTTTAATATTGAACTGCATTCCAGCAATTCAGAGAAGAGTTACCTCAAGACTTCTGCTCTCGTGGCAGCTCCTTCCACTTCACAGAGTTTCCCGTGGGGATGATGTTTCTCAGAGGGGAAGAGTCTGCAGGAAGAATATTCATCTTAAGGAAACCATCATTCCAAAGAGTGAGCATGCCCATTGACAGTGCAAAGACACTGGGGCACTGAAGCCAGTGTGAGTGTATGCATGTGTGTGTGTGAGCCAGGACACCTATGTAGAAGCCTGAGGACAATCTGTAGAAGTTGATTTTGTCCTTCTCTCATAGAGGTCCCAGATACTGGACTCAAATAGTCAGGATTGGTGGCAAGCATCCTCAGCATCTGAGCCAGCTCACCAGCCCTGGTGCTTTCCTTTCTTCATCCCTGCTTTAGTAACCCTGACAAGCAGGGGCCAATGGCCTGTCTATGTCGTCAAATGCCATGGGGAGAATTGATTTCTAGTATCTCCAAAGTCAGAGATCAAATCATTAAATTTTTCCATGATTGTTAAGTATAACTTGAAAGTAGCCTTTATCACCTGGAAAGAACACTTTTTAAAGTTGAGCACACTTGGGAATCTGTGTCCTTTCCACTAGAGGAAACTCTTAGAAGTAGCTGATTACACTTTTTAAAAAGTTTTTATTTTTAATAATGGGAATATTTATCCCTGACTATGAACTTCTGACAGAAAGAAAGACAGCACTTTTATAGCTGTTTATAAATAACACAGAAGATCTGATAACCTAATTTCTATATGTAGGCTTCCCTCCTTCTAATTGAATGATTTTCTCTTTCATTAGAGTCGGCTTCTCATGACCTTTAAATTCAGTTAGAAAAGTTAATCCTCTGGTTAATCTGGACCAATTGGTTTCTGAAACACCTCCCAGTGAAAAACCATTATTTCTAGTTCAGCTTTTAATTGGTTAGAATGTTAGTGCTGCAAGACGCAGTAGCTGTCAGATTTGCCTGCTAGCCAGTCTGTGCTTTCTGGACACATTCCAAGTCATTAAAGTAGCGTCTCCTGCTTGAACCTGTCTATTTATCCTAACCCCAAGCCCAATGTTCCTGCCTGTTCTAATTTAATTAAGGCCCGAGGAATGTTGGAGGGTGCCCTGATGAAGAAGAGGGACAAGTATACTTTTGAAATACAAAGTCTGAGGTTTGGCTTTTTGTGTTACATGCTATTTTATAATGATTAGATGAAATTCCTTGGAAATCACAACTTAGCACTGATGCAAAATATATGTTCTCCTAGTTATTTTATGCCTTTCACACTAGTTTTGAATGTCTTTCACCCTAGTTTTGAATGTTTGTCTGTACTAGAGAACTAAAGACAGGAGTCATTTCACAGATAGAATGACAACAATCTAGGGAAACATGATGCCTCTAGCCTATAACCCTAGCTACTTGAGAGGCTGAGGCGGGAGAACTTCAAGTTTGCGGCTATCTAAACTATATAATGAATCTGAGTCCTGCCCAGACAGTAGAGTAAGACTCTGTCCTAATAAACAAGCAAACAAACAAATGTTGATCTGTGTACAAATAACATGATAATTGTGTCATTCTTCTAAGTAATAGAAGAACATGTATTTCTTCTCAGTTTTACTGTTAGTATTCCTGAAGCTGAATTAGTAACATGACTATCTCAGTTATTCTTCTTTTCAACAATTACAGAATCAGATCATCCACATACATTTTTTTTCCAGTTGTGTAAGGTTAGTGCTGCCTGTGAGCTTTCCACTAGAGGTCTAGACTCAGGTTCAAATGTCTCCCAACTAAGCTGAGTGACCTCATTTAAGTTGTTCGTGTTCTATGGATTCCAGATGCCTCCTCTATAATATACTGTTAAAATTCTCCCAATTTTACAATTTTCTAAGTGATGAATACTAACCCTAAAATGTATTATAAAATGCTTTGAAGCACTGATGTCATAAATTCCAAATTTTATTAGAATTCAAGCTGGAACTGGACTGGAGGGTTCCTCCCTGCTGGCTAGTCCTCATAGTGCCAGAGGGTGCCAGGCAGGATGCTGGAGAATTTTCATCAACAGTATTCCTGAGCTCTTAACCTGGCATGAAGCACTACCTCTCCACCAAGAAAGATGGTAAGTCTGTTATGGGGATAACCAACTGCTTTCTGGTTGAATTTGAAGTCTGATCCACAGAAAGAAACCCACAGCTGGCACTGCAAACCCAGTCAAAACTCATGGCTATGGAGGTTATACCCCCCTCCCCCGTGGGGGCAGTTAGTAGCTTCTGTTGTTGCTAAATGGATATGGTGTGACCATCAGGTTGCCTTCCAAATAACTATATTCACACCTATAGATTAGTTGTGCTGTCAGCTTTGGTCAGTGAAGCTTTTTTTTTTTTTTTTTTGTAGTGAACAGCAGTAACTGCAGTTTCATATCTGGTCAAAATGATGAGATTAAGTGATAAATGAACACTCAGCTACAAATGGTACATTACCCCACCCAAGGCTCAGGAATCATCGCAAAAGAAGGAACATAAAGAATGTAAGAACCAGAGGAAGGTGGAAAGTGGTATGGAAACCTGACTTCCAGGAACGGCACTCTTGGCCTCATTCACGGTAGCTGTGATGACTTCCACGCAATCTACACAAATTGGGTCCATAAACATCCGATGATGGTGGAGAGAGGAGCTCATGAGGCTCCATTTCTTCCTCATGATTTGTATGCATTTGATGGTTGATGGGGGAGGTACAGAAGTTTCTTTCCTTGTTGTAGCCATTGGTAAAGTGTCCGTGCTTATGGAGACAATCTCTTACCATGTTCTTGTAAGCAACCTTAGTGAAACGCATTGGGTCAAAAAATGACAACGTGAAAGTAAGAGGACTATGCTTGGTATAGTGGTACACACCTCTGATGCCAGCACTTTGAAGACAGAGGCAGGAGGATCTCTATGAGTTTGATGCCAGCCTTGTCTACACAGCAAGTTCCAGTATAGCCAGGACTTCATAGAGAGACTTTGTCTCAAAATGCAAAAAAGAAACAAAAAAGTTTTGCTGCCTGGGGGCCAGCCTCCAGCAGCGCAGAGCTCAAAAGAAATCCACAGAGTCTGAATACTAGATTTTTATATCTGAGGAGATAGGGGAAAAGACACTCACACTCCCTCTTGATGGTTTCCTTCTTTATTCTTCTGTATTCTTCTACTGTAGCCAGAAGTTTCTCAGTCCCAGAAGTTTCTTGGTCCTCCTAGCCCTGTGGTCCCACAGCTGCTTATAAAATAATTACTCAGAGGCTTATATTAATTATAAACTATATGGCCTATGGCTTCAGTTTCTTGCTAACTAGCTCTTTCATTTTAAATTAACCCATTCCTATTAATCTATATGTTGCCACACGGCCGTGGTGTTACTGGTCTGCTGGCATCTTATTGCTCCTTTGGTGGCAGCTGGCATCTCTCTAGACTCTGTATTTCTGCTCTCCATATCTCTGCTTGGATTTCCCACCTGGCTGTAAGTTTTCTTGCCATAGACCAAAACGGCTTTATTTATTATGCAATGGGAGCCACACATATTCACAGAATACAGAAAGATATCCCACAGCATTCTATTGTATACTTTTCTACGGCTTGTATATCCCAACAAAGTTTTTAAGGCAAGCATATGAATTACAATGTGGTTATATTCTATTTTTCAAGTGAATGATTATAATGAATACAGGCAAAGTCATGTTTTTTCATCTCCCTTATGTGATTAAAACAAAGTCATCCCAAGAACCAGAACCCACATACATCTAAGTAACTTGGTACAGATTAACAGAGTATGAGCAAGCAGGAGGTATTTTTCTCAGCACTTTTTTTTACTGGCAGGCTGCATATTGTGGTTACAAGAAAGAATCAATCACTTTATTGTTTATCTTGAAAGGTAATCTTTAAGGAATCTTAAAGGAACCACAAACCTAAACTTTTATACATGAAAAACAATCCAGTTCTATTTTAAATCTTTAGGGTGCGTGCCCACTCATCAATTGTTTATTATATCAGGGGATTGAGAGCAGAAATGGGTACAAGGAATTAATTACTACCTTTGGTCATCAACCAATCCTACAAGAAAGGCACATCGGCTAATGATAATTGGGCTGTTTTTTTTTTTTTCTTGTTCCCTGACTTTATCGAGTTCCCCATTCAGCTATGTGTCTTTCTAAAACTTTAGATTGTCTTCTTGGGTTTTGCACCTCAAAGCTATTTGACAAAAACATCTTAGTCTAAACTTATTTTCAAAGCTCTGCCTCAGCTATGATGCCCTCTGAAACCTGTGAACAAATCTCCCAACATTAAAATTAAAAGAATTTAGACTAGCTGGGCTACAGGGACTCAATTGTTTTTCTTAATCATCAACCTAAGCCACAGTCTACATGACTCCTCAATAGAAAATCATGTGTTCTACCTGTGTGGCACTTCCTTGCTGTATTTTTTATCATCAAAGCTCTATTTAAACTAACATTATTATTATTCATTAGAAAGTACAGCTTAGGAAGAAATCATCTTCATAAAAATCCACATGTTAAAATGTCAAGTAGAATGGGACATTTCCATGAGATAAACACACTACATTACAGGCAGTAGGGATCTCCCCACATCCATTCATACCATGCCAGAGGAAGATGACTGCATGTGAAGTGAACATGTGAAGACACAGCAGAGGCAAAAGACATTCTGGAGTCTGTGGTCTGAGATTCACCCATCAGGGATTTTCCTCCTGTGGGCTAACATCCTGAAATCAATTGCCATCTACTGCTCCTCTGACATGGCCACAGGCAAGAAAGTAAGAGAACTTTTTGGGAAAGGCAAGGGGATCAGTAGGGGTGGAGAGGGACAAAACATGGTCAAAGTGGGGGTGAGTATGAAAATAAATAATATGGGCTTGGGAGATGACCCAGCAGTTAAAAGAATTTGCTGCTCTTGAAGAGCACTGGAGTTCAGTTCCCAGCACCCACATGAGTATTTACAACTGTCTGTAACTCCAGTTCCAGAGATCCAATGTCCTCCATGACACTAGGCACAGACATGGTACACAGTCATGAATGTTGGTGAAGATGCTCCTACAACAAGCTTTGCAAAGGTTAGATAACTTTTATTCTTTATTTTTAATAGTGATATTCTATGGAGCCAGGTTTCTTGTGATGACTTTCACATGTCTGTAGCAGACATAAGTCTATATACTACAACATACAAGTGACTCTAATAGATCTGATTGTCTTTGTCAGTATCTCCCTTTGTGTTCTAGTTTAGGAGGCTCACAACAAAATTTAAAATATTAATATTCTGTCTAATGTCTACTACTGCCAAAAGGAAATACCTTCAACAGTTTATTGCCAGTCTTTACAGCATATCATGTTGGTAAGGAACAATGGCAAAGTTTTTATCATAACATATGAACTTGGTTTACTTTCATATCATATTCATTGAAAACCCATTCTTTTCTGATTATGAAATTAATAAATGTACATTATGTAAAAATTTTAAAGATTTATCAGTAATTTTATCCCACAGGTGTGTAAAATTGCAAGATATTCTGGGCATTTTTAAATTTTTATTAAAGATTCATTTATTTTATTTTATGTGTATGAGTGTTTTGCTTGTATTTATTTCAGTATGCCTGATGTTAATTGAGGTCAAAATTGGCATCAGTTCCTCTGGAACTGGAGGTGGGGATGGTTGTGAGCCACCATGTGTGTGCTGGAAACCAAGCCTGGGTCCTCTGGAAGAGCATCTATTGCTCTTAACCACTGAATAATCTCTCCAGCCCCTATGTATCTTCTTTTTTTCACTTTTATTCATTCTTTGTGGATTTTACATTATACATCCTGATCACACTTATCTTCCCATGCCCTCAAATCTGCCTTTTGCCCTTGCAACCTCCCTGCCAAAAACAAAACCAAGTTTAAAAGAAAAACCAAAACCAAAACAAAACAAAACAAGAGGGGGAGAGAGAGAGAGAGAGAGAGAGAGAGAGAGAGAGAGAGAGAGAGAGAGAGAGAGAGAGAGAGACTCTTGTCATGGAAGTTATAGTGTGGCCTGGCCTGTTGAGTCACACAGTTAACCCTTTAGTCCATTTATCTTTAATTGCAAGTGTTCATTGCCACAAGTCATTGGTCTGGCTCAAGGCCTCTGACTTCTCCTACACCACCAATAATGGGCTGTCACTGGGACTCCTCTTGGATATCC
Source organism: Peromyscus maniculatus bairdii (assembly GCF_049852395.1). Classification (NCBI taxonomy): domain Eukaryota; kingdom Metazoa; phylum Chordata; class Mammalia; order Rodentia; family Cricetidae; genus Peromyscus; species Peromyscus maniculatus. The sequence goes on along the minus strand of NC_134853.1, from coordinate 48,198,842 downwards.
TGTTGTTTTCCTGTGTCATGGAGATCCTGCTCTTTTGGATCTGCAGGTTTGTCTTCTTCACATGCTCTAACAGTTCATATATTCAGTGGATGCTGGCCCTGGTTCTGGGCCTGGTTGGCAGCTAGGTTGGTCAGCCCACCCCTGGCCAGCTTTCCCTACATATTCTCTTGATTATTTATCACAAAACCAATTGTATAGTTAAATTTTTATAATTACCCATCTATACTTTTTTCTATTAAAAATCTTTTCTGAACATGGACAACCATGAGTAGAATTGGGTCAAAGTTAGAAGTCTCATTTTGAGGGGTTATCATGAGAAGACCAGATTGGTGGGAACAAAATGAGAGCCTTTGAAACACAGGAGGAGGCTGTTGCAATAGCCTAGGAGGGAGACGAAGACAATGGTAGAGTATTCCTCTCTGATCTGCAGGAAATACATCCCACGAACACCGGTAGATAGCAGAAAATACAGATAGTAACAACGCTTGTGTATACTGTGTTTTTCCTACACATATAAACCTATGACTTCTGTTTTATTCATATTTTCACAAACAGTAGATTTATTCTCACAATCCATCATTGAAAAATGAACATACAAGTTTTAAAATGTTAAGCCAAGAATTTCCACCTCCTTAACTAAAGAAAGCATTTACCAGGTATGAACTGCCAGCGTTACTGCTCTTGCACTGTGGGGCATCCCTGAGTGAGACAGGAATGACTGAAACACACACACACACACACACACACCATCATATTACAATAGCACATCTATTAACCAAGTGGACTCCCACAATCTTGAGAGAGAGAAGGGGGGCAAGAGATTATTATTAATCCTTAGTTTATAAACAATTAAACGAAGAAAAAGCCCACAAAATGGGAGAGGATCTTCATCATCCATATATCTGACAGAGGATTAGTACCCAGAATTGAGTAAGAAAACAAAGAGTAAAGGAAATGAGGATCCAGTTTTTAAAAAGTGAACTGAAATCTAAACAGAGTTCTCAATAGAAGAAATAAGAATGAATTAAAAAAAAAACTCTCAAAGAGTGTTTTTTATCCTTAGCAATTAAGGAAATGCAAATCAAAACAATTCTGAAATTTTTAATCTCACCCCAGTCAATGGCTAACCCCGAGAAAATCACTGACAACTGAGTCTGGAGAGGCTGTGGCAAAACAGAAATCATTCACTGTTGGATGGGATGCAAATTGGTGCAGTCACTCTGAAAATCAGTATGAAGAACTTCATACTCTGAAGTCAGTACGAAAATCAATATGATCAAAAACAAAATCTACCATAAGACCCAGCTATACCACTCCTTGGACTCAACATCTAAAGGACTCAACATCCTACTCCATAGATACTTGCTCAGCAGTGTCCATCGCTTCCTTATTCACAATAGCTGGGGATTGGAAACAACCTAAATGTCTTTCAACAGCTGAATGTATAATGAGAATGTGGCACATACACAAAATGGAATAATATTCAGCTGCAAAGGAAAATGAAATCATGAAATTTGAAGGTAAATAGATGGACCTAGAAAAGATTATATTGGATAAGGTAACTCAGACCAGAAAGACAAATACCTCGTGTTCTCTCTTATATGCAGTTCCTAGCTACAAATTTTCAGATGTGGATATATAACATAAAGTAATCACTATAGAAACCAGAAAAATATAAAGGGACCATTGTGTGTGCATAGGTGGATGCTTGAGAGAGAAACAGCAGTATACAGGTGATATGAAAGGGGAAATGTGAAGACAGGGAAGGAGTTCCACATGGGGAGAGGGTTAAGAGGTCAATAAAGTTAGAAAAGGAGGGATGAGGGACAAATAACAACACCAAGGTTGTTTGATAAAGCCTCAAGGAATCATATTATTTTATATTTACCTAAAATTATACACAAGATCATATATATTTATATACATATATATAGATATTGTAAGTGATATAGCTTTAAGATATATATGGTATATATATCTTTGATTGAGATATATATGGTAAATATATATATATATATATATATATATATCTTAATTAAAGTTATGTCACTTGGGATGACAATACTCCCATAAGAATCATAGACTAGCAAAGAACCAAGTATCAGGCACAGGCACAAGAAACTTCCTTTTGAATGGTTGGCCAGGGTAGTCTAAATTACTCCTAAAACAACATAGGCTATTTTTGCTGCACGTAAAAGTGTCTCAGAGTTTGAAGGCAATAGACAAATGGTTTTATTAAATAAAAACATGGAGCCAAATATAGGGGCGAGAGCCTTAGAGAGATCAGGGAAATAGGGAAAGCCACCAGCCAACCTTACCTCACCAATTCTGCAGCTTCCTAATTTGAGCTACTTCCTGTCTTACCCATGCTTTTATTCCCTTGCTGTTCTGCCCTCTCATTGACTATCTTAGCCCAGCTACCTCACTTCCTTGTCACTGTCTGTCTGTACAGACCTCCAGGTCTCTATGGTTGGTACTGGGATTAAAAGGCGTGTGTTACCACACTTGGCTCTGTTCCGTAATATGGCCTTGAACACACAGAGACCCTGCCTGATAAGTGATCAGATTAAGGCCATGGGCTGCCTCACTTCTTGTTTACTTTAAATGGCTGGCCTTTTCCTCTGATCTCCAGGCAAGCTTTATTAAAGCACAAATAAAATGTCACCACGGAAGGCAAGCCTCTGTTCCTAAGGATTCCACCCACATAAGACCCAGGACTTTTCTTATCTGAGATGGGTCTAACCTGGAAGCATCCTTCCTGTGGTTTAGTTCCCATAGTACTAGACAATACTAAGCAAACTGCCAAGATAGGGAAGCAATCAATAGTCTTAGCCATTTTTAATGCTAGGAACCACAACAATGGCCAGAAAAACAAGATAACTGTAAAAGTGAAATAGTGGCACTCACTGTTGGTGGTAACCAATAGCTACCAATAAAAGGATTTAAGACCCACTCAACATGAGGGAAACCATGCTTGGTACTTAACCAACTACCCAGGGCTAATGAGGTCATGAATCTTAAAAGAGAATCTACTATCACCACTTGGCTAGGCCAGCATAATTTCTTAACGGCATTCTAAATCTTCTCCTTATACTCACAGATAAGTGTGGCCATTTCCTCTCATCAAAGACGTCTCTTTCAAATGGGGACAATTACAGAAAACCACAACTGGACACAATGCAAAGATTAGTGGATTCTGGGGATCCCACCCCCAATAGATATGTTTGCAACAGCACTGTTCCTGCATCTACTGCTCAGGGACCATTGCAGAAGAAAGGATACCAGAAAGTCTTCTGTGAAACGGATTCTCTTAGAAATGGTTGTATAAAGAAGACCAGAGAAAATGGAAGTATCAATAAACATGCTATTGTGGAAGGGGAAAATCTCATGAAGTCCTAACACTATACAAAGAGGCACAGGTAACTAAGGACTGCTGTTGAGAGAGAGGGAGACTCAGCCTCTCCCAGAAATGAGCTCCTGGTTGGCTATCCAATACAAAACAGTTATCCCTGAAACCACATGCACAAAAACAACAAAAACGGACTCAGTAGGTTTTATTTGCGCATGTGCGCATGCACATACAAACACATGCTCACACACATACCAACATAGATTGCAACAATAATAAAGAAAAAGAAGTTATTGGCTGGGGGGAATGGGAGGGGTTTAAGGAAAGGGGAAGCAATATGGTTATAAAATATTTATAGTTAGTTAAAAATATGAATATAAAATAGAAATCTATTGCCTGGGTTCCTCTGGTTGTCTTCAAGCCTGGTGGCCATCTGATACATCCTCTGCTAGGATCCACTTTTTCTTCTTCCACTTCTCACTCATCCATTCCTCTTCTCATCTCTAGGGTCTCATCCCTATTCATTTACTTATGCTTGGGTTTATCAATGACATCCAAAGTATGGCTTGAAATTTTGGTGTCCTTCTGGAAGTCAAGACCTTAAAATCCCTATAGTCATGGTACGTTTTGAAACTAGGCATCTAAAGTAGCTGTCACAGGCACTGATTTAGCTAATTTTAATTAATAGAAGATTCAAAGCACTTGTAGACATTGATGTTAAAGGACAAGGTTTACTTGTAATTTGCACATTTACTTCTCTACCACTGGAGAAGGCTGTTCAAGATAAACATGCAATTGAAATACCTTAGAGTGGGGAGTGGATAAACAAATATTGCAATGATTGTCGTAATTGCCCTCCTGATGTGAACTGATATATGTTACTGTTAAATAAAGTAAATGATATGGTAAATGATGCTTTTTAGAAAAAGGTTTTAGTCATCTGAGTAGAATTAATGAAGTATATCAGAGGCCAGGAATACTCACTCTCAAATCTTCCCATCTCCTGTGTCTACAGGTATGTATTTGATAAGTCCTTGCTACAGGAATGAGTGACAGTACTGTTAAACAGCACAGAGCCCAGGGAAAACAGGCCTTTCAGAAGCACTATGCACTAAATATACTAGCATGAGCTATAGTGCACTCAGTAAATACTTTTGCTTCTCTCCTGCCTTTGTGGCCGCTGTGCACTTTCCTTAAAATAGAGAACAGCAGAAGCCATGACTCAAGATCTATCACTGGGAAGGGAAATAAAGATATGACTTCTGTGACCCAATTTCCAGCAGAATGGCCAAAACTCTGGACAGGTCCAGATGTGTAACAGGACCAGTGTGTGATCTGATTACCTTTCCATCTACCACAACAAAAACCTTCTGACTGACTGGATTGCAAATTGGGAAATCCCATCTGCAATGGTTGCTCTGCACTCCTGACATCTGCTTCCTGGGGAATCTCCTAGTCTCTGGTACCCTGTGGATCAGTCCAGTCCATAAACATTCCAGAGGAAGACAGAAATGGAGAAAACAACCCCACCTGATGGCTATGCACTGAAAGAGAAAGAATGGAAGTTAATCCTGCTTTGCCCTTAACGATGGACCCCAGTCCAGAGTTCATTAGACATTAGTTTAAAGGCACTATAGACCCAAAAAAGAGAGGACTATGTGGCCTGATGAAAGAAATTTTAAATACATACAAGTTTTGCACATTATAGAGATTTTGGGTAAGGTGGTCCCTTAAAATGCACCCAGAGTGACTTCTTTTATTTTCTGACCTGTGCTCACAAATAAGGCAATCAGGTTCTTCAAACCTCAAAAGACTTGTTCTGTCTGAAGAAAGACAAAGAAAAAATCCAGCTGTGGTGGTGCACGCCTTTAATCCAAGCACTCAGGAGGCATAGGCAGGCATATCTCTGTGATTTTTGAGGCCAGCCTGGTCTACAAAGTGAGTTCTAGGACAGCCAGAGCTGTTGCACAGAGAAACTCTGTCTTGAAAAACCAAACCAAACCAAACCAACAAATAAAAAAGATTTGGTATGTTAAGGCCTCCACCTGTCCAGTATTTGAGCAAGTATGGTTTTTTTTTTTGGGGGGGGGGTTGTTTGTTTTGTTTTTGAAAAATATGCTGTAAACAACATTTCTGAGTCACTAGTTCCATCAGGAAGAGCAATGCTGTGAGCAGAACTTACTAAGGTTCAGGGAAAAGAGACAGGTGGTCTTTTGGGAGAATGTCCTTTGATTCTCTGGGGGTTCCCATGTAGAATACTCATGCTATCCCATTTACTCTGTCATCCAAGGTTCCTGAATGTCTTTCCATGTTTTGTTCTGATTTCTGTATAACACTCATTTTCGCTTTCCTACGCTATGTTTTCCATCAGACTTGAGAAACAACCCCAACTATCCAACAAGAGGCAGCAGCTCCCCTTTATTTGTCCCTTGATTCTTATTAGCTCATTGTGAAGTGGAGGTAGATTCTTGCTACTTCTCAAAAAGTGGGGCTCTGAGGACAATATACTGCCAGTAGTGTGACCCCAAACCTGCTGCCCAGGCCTGTTAACAGGCTGATCTGATGAAAGCTTTCCAGGAAGCTCTGGCTGCCTTCCCATTCAACATCTTGACAAACCATTGGACCCATGTAGGCCAAGAGTGCATATCAGTCACAGTGTCGCCTCACCAGAGAGCAGCATTGGGGTGAAAGGGAGAGATTTTAAGACCTCCAGAATGAGGAAATGCAATCCCAGGATACAGTGCCTGGCCCTAGAATTATCCTTGTTCTACAAACACCTCTAGCTGAGTCTGTACTTGATGTTTTCTTAAAGGACACACAGAGAAATTTGGAAAAGAAATTTGAATTTCCCTCTGATAAGCCTACAGAGTCCCTCCGAAGGTGTAGTAGAGGAGGTGGTGAGCCCCAGCTAGAGTTTCAGGAAATAAAGTCGACTCCCAAAATGGGATTCCAGTAGGGGCAAAAAGAGGAAACATAGTAGCAAAAGCTAGCTATTATCATATGATCAAATGTCAATCTAGCAAAAAGTCATGCTGAGATAATTTCATTATATATATGATATATTATATATATCAATAATATATATATATATATGTATATATATATATTAGCCTTCTTAGCTGCTTTGTTCTTTTTCTGGTGAAGATGAGAACCTTGAGACCAGTCCTTTTTTTTAAACATGATTCAAATACAATAAGGAATAATACTTATGGCTTAAAATATGAAGTATTCAAAGCTATTGTTATATATTGAGAAAGAAACCTACTTGAATACATTATATAGGAGCAGTTTTCTTACTCTATTCCAGGTGCTAGGCTAAGATAATTTTATCAATTAGTTCAAGTAATCCTTACATTAGACCTCAGAGCTCGTATTATCTCATTTTCCAGATGAGAGAACTACAGAGGTATTTTATAACTTGTACAAGGACATGTCACTAAACCTCACAAGATCAGAACTAGAATTTAAGAAGCCCAATTCTAGAAGTCAGTCTTAACTGTGTGTATTGCCTCTAAAAATAAGGAATGTGGGCTGGGGGAGAATGCATAGTCAGTAAAGTACTTGCCCTGTGGGCATGAGGACCCAAGTTCAATCCCTAGACCCTATATTAGGAAGAAGAAAAAGGCATGGTGAGGCATACTTACAGTCCCAGCCCAAGGGAAGGGTGGAAGATCCATTTATCAATGGATCTCCAGGGCTACCTTAATCTGTGCATCCAGGCCAGTGACAGACCCTGTCTTGGCACAGCCATACCTGGATGGAATGACAGAAGTCATAAAGCCAGCACAGCTGTTGACAAAGATCCAGTAGAGCTGAGCTGCATGATGGCTGCCACACCACCTTTGGTTTTCATCTCTACCCATTGCATACTTGGGGGGACTTCTAATATTTGTACAATCTGGGGATATTAGATTGATGGAAACTTTCTTATGAATCATTTATGCCTTCTCCCAGGAATGATGTTTCTAAGCTTTCCCCAGGAAAGTCCTGAACATACTATTCCCCCCACTTTTGGGGAGATATTCTTATCTACTTGAAGGTCTTCCTTATACCTTGGAGGTTGTAACACATAAAGAAGCCAGAGGTCTCTTCATGAGGCTATGAGACATTCTTGAAACATCTGTCCCTGTACTTACACAGTAACAAGATATTCAAAACAAAGTAAATTCAAAAATGTCAACAAGATCCAGTGGGCTAGAGAAGTTGACCACAGTTCAAATTACAAGCCTCTTCCCACTGTACACTCAGACAATTATGTGGCATACAACTCTGCCCTGCATAGAAACATATTGATGAGCAAAGTATGGAGTGGAAAGATGATAAAAGTAAGAGGTTTTAGGACCTCCCTCTCTTAGAAAAGTTAGCTCTTTCAGAGCCACTATAATGTCATATGACCAAGGAACAACAGAATGCCAGGATTAGACATATGTGGTGGTATTGTGTTCCCCAAAATATTGTGTACCCTAATAAACTTATCTGGGGTCAGAGAACAGGAAAGCCACTAGATACTTAGGATAGGCAGTGGTAGCACAGGCCTTTAATCCTAGCATTCCAGAGGCAGAAATCCATCTCTTCAAGGATACAGCCAAGCATGGTGACTCACACCTTTAATCCCAAAAAGCAAGCCTTTAATCCCAGGGAGTGATGGTAGAAAGCAGAAAGGTATATAAGGTGTAAGGACCAGAAACTAGAAGCATTTGGCTGGTTAAGCTTTTAGGTTTTGAGCAGCACAGTTCAGCTGAGAACCATTCATATATGAGGACGCAGAGGCTTCCAGTCTGAGGAAACAGGATCAGCTGAGAAGTTGGCCAGGTGAGGTTAGCTGTGGCTTGTTCTGTCTCTCTGATCTTCCAGTGTTCACCCCAATACTTGGCTCTGGGTTTGATTTTATTAATAAGAACTTTTAAGATTCCTGCTACGGACATATAGACAAATTCTATAAAAATATAAATATGAACATTGTATTATGCCAGAATTTGAATAATAGCGACAGCAGCTTTAGCCTGAGGATTTTTCCTGGGCACTCTGAACACTAAGAGTTAATAATATACTGCTTGGGACATGGCAAAATGCCCAGGGTAGCTTGAAGATTTTGTTTTGGTCTAGTGTCCTTGAAGTAACCAAAGCAACCAGCCTGAGAACAGTTTGACATATGCCTCTAGATTCTTAAAAATTGGGTTATGAGATTAATGAGTCAGAATGATAACTGTTTATTAATGATGTCAAAACTTGAGGGAAAATGATTAGAAATGATAACTCTGTTCTGTCATAGTTTATTAATGATGGCTAAAAGATGAGCAAAAGGAAGTGAAACACAAGTCCAAAACCAAAAATGATATGATCTGTTTTGGAACATCATGAATGTATCCCTGCTTACTAAATTCTGTATAAATAAATAAACACTCTGGCTGCTAGTCCATCAGGCTGCAAGATTCTCCCAACCACCATGACCTGACTCACTTTCTTCTCCCTCTGACTCCTTACATCCTCTGCTGGGACCTGTTCCACTGGGGATGACTTCTGTATGCTTCCTCTCTGTCCATCTCTCCTAAAATGAAACTAAGAAGTATCCCATGTCTGATTCCTCTGTCGCTGCTCTTGCATCCACCCATCTTCAGACTCTGCTCTCATCCATAGCTGGACTCCGGCACTGTCTCAAAAATAAATAAGGTGGACAGTCAGAGGAGGAACAATGTCTGAAGTTAATCTCTGGTCTTCATATGTCAGGGTACATATGCACAAGTGTACACACACACACACACACACACACACACGTGCACACACGCATACACACATACACATACACGCAGACACGAGCAGTTGTGTAGCCTCTAGGTTCTCTAACAACTATGGTCTCCATAGTAAGGCAGTAGTTCCACTCACTCAGCCAAATGAGGCTTTGTTACTGCTCAGAATCTCTCCAATCCATACCAACCAGTGGATGCTGTTGTCTCTTGCACAGGTCTTGTTCCCTCCTTTCTACCAGCCTTGATTAGGATAGAGAGCCAAACCTCACCAGTGGTTCCTCAAGCAAGACAGTAGAGATCCCCTTAGAACACTTCCACTGTGGGAAGTGCCAGCCTGACAGAGAGGTATACATCCCAGAAGCCTCTGAACTCCAGGAATTACTCTATAAATCATGACATCAGGCTCGCTCAGAAGTAAAGCATTAGAGTATTTTACATTAATTTATTTCATCTCAACCCTGAGTCCTCAAGGACTGTGCCATCTCCGCATCTGCACCAGAGCCGTTTGCTACCAGTTTGGAATTAACTGCACCTTCCCTTTGTGAAGGGCCTTAGGGGTGGCAAGGTGTGTCTTACCGAGTTCTACCTTCATTTTCATAAAAAACTGTGAGCTTATCTCTACTGGCCTAGTTACAGATAACCAGTTCAGACAGAATAAATGCCCTTAGCTTAAGATCACAGAGAAATGCTAACCTTGACAGGCAAAACTCAAGTTTTTGTCTCAAAACCTGGTATACATTGCAATTCTGAAATTACTTAAGGTAGATTTTCACCTCCATCTTCTCTCCTTCACGGGGGAAGTGTTCATAATCTTACACTTTCCCAAGGCCCCAACCCACCTTTTAAGTGAGTAGTGACTACCTCATCAACCTTGATGATTCAATTCTTTTTTTAATTAAGAAATTTTTTTCATTCATTTTACACACCAATCAAAGATCCCCCTCTTCCCTCCTCCCATGCCCCCAGCTTCCCTCCAACCCACTCTCCACTCCCACCAACAAGAAGGCAAGGCCTCCCATGGGGAGGCTCATCCAGTAGAGGCAAGTCCAAGCCCTTCCCCCTGCCTCAAGGCTGCACAAGGTATCCCATTATAGGTAGTGAGCTCCACAAAACCCACTCATGCACCAGGGATGGATTCCAATTCTACTGCCGGGGGCCCCCAAGCAGATCAAGCTACACAATTGTCTTGCCATGCAGAGGGCATAGTCCAGTCTCATGTAGGCGTCACAGCCACTGATCCAATTTTCATGAGTTCCCACTAGTTTGGTTTGGTCATCTCTGCAGGTTTCCCCATCATGATCCTGATGCACTTGCTCATAGAATCCCTCCTCTCTCTCTCCTACTGGACTCCTGGAGCTCTGTCTGGTGTTTGGCTGTGGATCTCTGCATCTGCCTCCATCAGTCATTGGAGAGAAGTTCTGTGATGACAGTTAGGGTATTCACCAATTTAATGACTGGGGCAAGCCAGTTCAGTTCAGGCACCCTCTCTACTATTTCTAGTAGTCCAAGCTGGATGATTCAACTCTTAGGTGATTCTTTCTGTTTATAGGAGTTGTCTGTCACTGCCTAAGAAAGTTGAAAATTGGCCGGGCGGTGGTGGCGCACGCCTTTAATCCCAGCACTCGGGAGGCAGAGCCAGGCGGATCTCTGTGAGTTCGAGGCCAGCCTGGACTACCAAGTGAACTCCAGGAAAGGCGCAAAACTACTCAGAGAAACCCTGTCTCAAAAAACCAAAAAAAAAAGAAAGAAAGAAAGTTGAAAATTGTTCTTGTGTACAGTCAGGATACTGAGAATCTGCAATAATGGACAATTTTCAAGAAATAGGTTGCAGTAAATTTAGTGTCACAGACTCTACTCTGGATTAAGAAGGTAGAAAATGATTCCCTAGCAGTGACCACATGGGCAAGTCCCTAATCTTTCCTGCACTTTTTATCATATTTGAAATCCAAGAGCACTGAGACTATCTATGTGCATTTAGATCACATCTAAACTCACATTTTAGTGCCTGAGCATTCAAGGCGAGACCTGAAGGTAAGCAGTTAATGTGGAGGCAATGGAAGGCCACTGAGAGTTGATCTAACTCTTGTAAGTCTACTGACCCCCCTTGGTACCAGGTCAGAGAAAACAAAGGCTAGGAAGAATATGAGATCATGCAGCTACTGCTGTGGTGTACTTCTATGTGTTCCTTCACACGCCTTCATCATCTGTGGCTTTTTCCTCTCCCTTTGATTTCTAGTAAAAATGCTTGATGATGGCCGGTGGCAAACAGGCAAAAAGAAAAAGTATTTGGTCAAGAATAAGACAACATTTAGAGACGGTTTTTTGAGTCTTTCATAGGGTTAGTTACTATGGAGAAATTACAGTCCCAGCATCTATTCTCTTTTTCCAGTTGTACAAGAGCATAAGGGCTTGGAGTTTTAACTTCAGCTCTAAAGATAGGTCCTGAGACGTGTATGTCAAGTGTGGACTGCTAGTGGTTTCTGATGTTTTTGCTAGTAACTGATTTAGAACCCCAGGTGTGGGGCAATCAGCATAAGGCCTTTAATTTGATGACAGGGAATGAATTATTCAAAAAACCAGACTTTCTCACATTGTCTCCTGAGCCTTTTGCTGACTTCACCCTCACTTATTCAAGCCCATCCATGCCAACCTTCCGATTACTTCTTGGACATACTCTGAGGGTCTGTGCATCACTGACTGTACCCTCTGTCTGGAATGACCCCCTCTTCTGTCTGTTGCTAATTCCCTTACCTCTTTCAAGTCCTGTTTAAATGCCGACTGCCCAGCGATACCCACTGAGACCATTACACCTCAAATTGCAACTAACCTCTTCATTAGTCTCAGCTTCTCAGCCACAGTTTTTCTCTCCTCCCCACTCTATTTTAAATATTCTATGCAATCTAATTATTTTCTGAATTTATCATTAAATTTCCTTTACTAGCTGGTGAAGATCTCACAGAGATCATTGCCTCTTCCCACGCTTTTTTCCCACAGTGCCTGCCTGGCTCACAGTAGGCATTCAGTAGCTTCTTATTATTGTATGCCTTTGTGATCAGTCTTGGTCTGGAGTCATTTTAACTGCATAGATATTACTTGCCTGAGACTTCCTGAAGTTCTTATAAAGCAGGTAATTATAGAATAAGGGCCTAATAGGGACAAATTTGAGATTAATAGAAGGAGTTATTAATAATTACACCCCAACAATTTAAATAGGTACCATTATGGGCAAATTGGAACTTAAGATAAATTTATTAATTGGAGAGTGTGGTCAAAGGCCAAGAGTGAGGGCCTGGGGAGAAACAAGAAAGGAGGGAGGGGGAAAATCACAAAACTCTTCTTGGAAATCTGGATGTTGGGTCCAGTAAAGCAGCTGCATACGTCTCATCGGTGGCATGCGAAGGATACCTGGCCCTTTCCCCTCAGTCAGGTGGCTTTTTATGGTGCTGGAGACATCACCATGTCCAAGACACTGTGCCTTTCCTGGTATGTGGCCTTTTTTTTTATCCTTTTCCCAAGCTTGCCTCCCTTATGCCCCTTCCAAGCTGCCTGTGATAAGGAGATGCAATGTGAAAGCTATAAAGGGTTTGAGAGAGTGATGTCTGGGAAGGAGCTTTTCCCCGAGGGGGAGGAAATGAATCCCAGGTCTCCCATAGCACTTGGATTCTCAAGGTCTCAAAAATGCTGCCTCAGCGTAGGCCAGAAACAACACAGAGAATATCCATTTGATCTAAACATAAAGTAAGTTCTGAGGAATTCGTTGAGATAAAATATGGAACCCAAGGGTGTTCTAAAGCTCTACCCAGAGGTCTGCTATGAGAGTCTTGAGATGTTGTTCTGGGAGTTTCAGAGTTATCAGAAACACATTGAGTTCTTAAACATGACTGCTTTTTTTTTTTTTTTTTTAACTCTGAAAGGTCTGTGGAAGGGCAAAGGTGAAGTTCATGTGGACAGTTTTAAAATGCTTTAGAGAGTGATATGGATTTGAGGGTACATATACATTACACACAGACTTGTGATCTGTAAGCCACATGCATGGGTTTGAAGGCAATTGCCAATTAGGAAGACTAAAACCTCAGTCTGGCCAAACAAGCTCCCTAGACCCTTATGGCAAGTGGCTGAGGATGAATTCTAAGGTCATTCCATTTTCTTGTAGTGACCTTCTAAAATCAGGAGGACAGCAAAATACACATCAGGACCACATGGAGCCTTGCCGTGAGAGCCATAGAGAGAAGGGAGATTAAAGGGGTTTGAATCCGGAGACTTTCTTACCTCTTTGGAGTTTTGTTTGTTTGTTTTTCAGTTTTTATTTTTTTGTTTTGTATCAAGTTTCAAATAGTAGCTGATGGGTAACCGTCATCAAGTTTATCTGAAATGAATCCTTTCACTCTTTTTTCCTGACAGCTGTATCGGCATCATGTTATTATGTCAAAATGACTGTGGTGTTTTGCTTATTTTTCAAAAGGTTGTTCAGTTCACAGTTGTGAAGATTTGGGTCCATGATCAAGCTGCCCTATTGGTTTGAGTTTTCAACGGAGGTACCAGCAAGTGATAGAAGAAAGCATGTGACCAAGCCTAACAGCTTGCATCATAAGCCAGGGATAAAAAGAGAGGAAGAGGAAGAGATTGGTATCCACAGCCTCTTTGAGAGCACAGCCCTGACAATCTAAGGAGGTCTGCAAGGGCCCCATCTCCCATTAGTGTCACTTCAGGGCCAAAGATCTTTCTTTTACACATGGTTTTTAGGGGGACACATTTGTATTCAAACTAAAGCAGTAGCTATTACACAAATCCTCATTTATACCACGTCTATGTTCCTCACTGTATTTTAGAAGTCTTGCATCCCATTGCACTAAAGATGTTTATCTCACCACTGTTCTGAGGTTAGCCTTCCTGAAATTCAAGTCAGCCTCAGTTCTTGTCAGTCACCTCCAACCCTTTCATAGCTTTCAGGGTCAAACTCAAACTCCTTAAGGTGGAGCATAGACCTCTGATGAATGAACTTTGCTTATGTCTCCATCCTCCTCCTCTGACAGTACCCCTAGTTAGCTTTTCTTTCACAGCAAGGAGCTCATGCTATTCTTCTTTCACACCCAGTGCCTGTGATGCTCTGAAGGCTTCCTATATACTTCTCTTTGTGAAGAATCTGTCAGCTCCCCAGCTCCCCCAGTCTGTCTTTATATAATCTGCAATGGTCCATGGCCATTCAATGCACAAGATAGGCAAAGATGAAGACAGAACCCATGTGATGGGTTTTGTTTGTTTGTTTATCTGTTGTTGTTTGGTTTGGTTTGGTTTTAGAGCTGAGGGATGAACCCAGAGTCTTGAACCATTGAGTTAAATCCCCAATCCTGCATGTGATGGATTTTGCTTCATTTTTATTCTATTTTATCTTATGCAAGTATCAAAGCAGGAGAAAATCTCAGCTGATTTCTGCCATAATAATAGCCAGGGGGAACTCAAAAGAAGTAAAGTAGTAGGGGGAGCATTCCAAGTAGACTTTGAACTATGAGTGGAAAAAAAGTATTATGATACAGTTATGGTTGGAGTGACACCTATGAAATATGAAAATGAATCATGAGAGCTCTAGAGTACTTGGAACAATGAACAAATAATGTTGGCCGCTTTCAAAGACAGAAGGAGAAGGGAGTGTTCCAGTACTGAGTAAACAAGTGAACAGACAGACATTTAGCACAATATTTATTACTAATGAGCACAGTGGAAAAAAAAACAGGAAAAGAGATGGTGAGGAGTGGATGTCTCTCCAAGAAGCTGATATCTGAGCAAGGACCTGAACTGAGTATAGGAGTTGTATAGAGGGTGAGGGCAGGCTTTCTGGGCAGAAGGACAGCAAAGGCAAGGCCAGGAATTCAGAATGTGCTCAGGAAGAAAGTGCAATTCCAATGAGGCCTGCACCACTGCATCGGAGAGAACAAGAAGGCTAGACAGAACGGAGGCCCAGAGATCTTTGCAAGCTGGTTATCAGGTCCATCTGACAGTCCACAGCAGTCAGATTAGATGTTTACTTTTCCTGGAAAATTCCACATATCTGTGCCCTTAAGCAAGTCTAAACCAGTTTTAGGGAAGAAAAAGAAACTATGTTCACAATGTTAACATATACCACACCCATCAAACACAATATTGAGAATCTGAGGGGACAGGACAAAAAAAAAATGGGCTAAAGAGATGGTTTGGCAGTTGAGAGAGCAGGGGACCAGAGTTTGGTTCCCAGCCTCCATACATGGTACTGTGCATAACTCCAGCTCTAGGGGATCCCTTACCCTTTCCTGGCCTCTGCAGGCACTCACATGTATATACCTACACACACACACACACACACACACACACACACACACACACACACACAATTAAAAATAAAATAAATCCATTAAAAGTCATTAAAAATAGAACACTAAAAGCAATAGTTAGAAAAATAACTTTTCTTGGTTCTTGTCCTAAAATATGCTGGATACTTTAGAAATTGTTACCCCCACATTTATGGCCCCCATATTCTCTTTTTAGTTGTTGGTTTATATTCCCCCCCCCCCCGTGGAGAAAGAATACAAACTCCATTTAAACTTCAATGTACCCTCTGACACTTCCAAGAGATCAGTAACCACTAAAATGTAGTTTCTACCAGTGGCGGCTCTGATTTTTATGCTTGAGGACCAATGGTAGGCATCCAAACCCCTTATGACCTTGTCCTTCAAAATGAGGTCAGCTTTGTAGAAGGGGAAGAACTTAGCAAATTAGAAAATGTGTGTGTGTCTCTGTGTATGTTCTAAATACTGAATAATACACGAGTCCCTGACTGACCCATAAGAAGGGTTCCAAGATGGGCTTAAGACCAAGAACTTGGGGTCATAGTTCTGTCTATATCAGTGTTGGGACAACCTCTTCCCTCCACCCCCATTTTCTCACAAGAGGAAACTCTGGCTCTGATAAAACAGAACAAATAAATTTAGATCTATATGCAAGAACTCTCCAGGGCTGTCTCTTCGCCCCGATACTGTAGACCACTTGCTCTTCGTGGGCTTGTGTTCACAGCCTTCTGCCTGTGATCAGAGACAAGCAGTGTGACTTTTTAGTAGTCATCTTTTGACAGTCTCATAAGCAGTACCAATATCACAAGCCATTGGTGTGTGTGTGTTTCTGAGCTAAGTGTTTTGCATACCTTACCTCATTGAATCATGTTTGCATGTCACACACACACACACACACACACACACACACACATACACACACACATCTGTAAAAAGCTATCACTGTCATTTCCATTGCACAGATAGGAAAAGCAAAGTTAAGAAAGTTTAATTTTATATATTAATTTTATATATATATTTATATTTTATATATTTGTCACACCATTGGTATTACAAATCTGGGATTAAAACATAGTTTTGTCTGGGCCCAAAGCCAATCTGTTTTCAACCACAGCTTTATAATGCTACCCTAACAAGCCAAACTAGCATCATGTCTCCTCACGTTGCAAAGTAATGTTTTCTAAAATATAAATTTCACAGGTGTGTTGCAGAAGATGCTAACATGATCAATACTTGAAAATGCAAATGCAATCATTATATTATGTTCACCTCAGAACACAAAAGCTTGATTGCATAAAAAATGCTGCTTTTATTAGTAAACAGGAGAAGGCTGAAGCCATCTGCAGTTTCCATATTGCTTTATCACTACTGGTTGAGAGTATGAAAATTTGATCAAAGCACCTTCTTAAAAATTCAGTTTCATTTATATTTCCAGTCCCCAAACATAAATATGGCAATGGTATATATCAGAAACATTAAGGACACTTGTATAAAAATGGGATTGAATTTTGTATTGTAATTTTCATGTTTATCTCGGAGAATTTGAGTTAAAAAAAAAAAAAGGAAAGAAAAAACCCCAAAGTGACTGCAGAAGCCATAGCTTAGCAAAATGCCATCAAGCAAACTATCAAAATCTGACATCTGATATCAAGTATTCAGGAGGTACATTTTCAATCAAAAGCCCCTCTCTTGGGCGTACAGCAACACAACAAAAAAGAAGTGCAGGGTTGCGATTTTATGATGCGTGTCACTTAGAGGAGAAACAATAGTTCTTTTCTTGACTTCCTTTGATGTCAAACAAGTCATCCTGCTGCTCGATGCTGCCATCTCCTACATGAAGAGGGAGAGTCAACAAGAGAAGATGGGTCAGCCGGGAGCAGTCGGCACACCTCTAATCCCAGCACTGGAGAGGCAGAAGCAGGTGAAACTCCGTGAGTACAAGGCCAGCTTGGTATACAAAATGAGTTCCTGGGCTACACAGTGAGACCCTGTCTCAAAAAATTTACACACACACACACACACACACACACACACACACACACACACACACGTATGTATGTATGTATACACACACATACTCACCACACACACACTACACACCACACACACATAGATAGATAGATAGATAGATAGATAGATAGATAGATAGATAGATAGATAGATAGATAGATAGATAGATAGATGATAGATAGATAGATATAGATATAGATATAGATATAGAGATATAGATATAGATATAGATATAGATATAGATATAGATATAGATATAGATATAGATATAGATATAGATATAGATGCATCAGTGTCAATGAGGAGCCTCCACATTTTACTAGTAATTGAAAGAGAATACATGAGTTACTAATTCTCACTGTTCTCTTGGTAGACAGTTTGACATATTTCCTTTGTGGAGAATCAAGTCTTTAACTCAGGAATATTTTTTTAATGGGAGTCTTCAGCTGTACTGGACCTGATGTTGTCCACACTAAAGTGAGTCTTTGAACTCACTTTAAAGCCAAGACCAGCAGCCAAGCTGGTTATACTTTGCAATTACCCTGTATCTTTCTGAGAGGCTGTGCAATCTACAACTATGGAAATCAAGCTGTAGATACATTGGTCAGGAAAACAGCCTTAAGAACTTTTCTGTATTTGAGGGATAGCTGGGCCATAAGAACAGATACCGGTCTTCCAGAAGGCCTGATGGGCAGCTCACAACCACCTGTAACTTCAGCTCCAAGGGATCCAGCACCCTCTTCTGGCCTCCATGGGCACCAACAGTGATAAGGACACACCCATACACATACACATAATTATAAAAATAATAAGATAAACCTTCTTTAAAAAGAACAGTTACTATGATGGCTAATCTTATGTCAACCTAACACAAATAAAAGTTACCCAAAAGGAAGGAACCTCAATGAGAAAATACCTCCATAAGATCCAGCTGTAAGGCATTTTCTCAATTAGTGATTGATGGGGAGGGTCCAGATCATTGTAGGTGGTGCCATCTCTGCGCTAGTGGTCCTGGGTTCCATAGGAAAGCAGGCTGAGCAAACCACGGGAAGCAAACCAATAAGCAGCACTCCTCCATGGCCTCTGCATCAGCTCCTGCCTCCAGGTCCCTGCCCTGCTTGAGTTCCTGTCCTGAATTCCTTTGGTGCTGAACAGCAATGTAGAAGTGTAAGCTGAATAAACCCTTTCCTTTCTGAGTTGTTTTGGCCATGGTGTTTCCTCACAGCAACAGTAACCCTAAGTAAGACAATTCCTTCTGACTCAGAAGCAGGCCTTGTCTATTGACTGTTGTATGTCCCCCTGATCTGTGGCAGTGCCTGGGTTAAGTTAGCCCATGAAGAAACCAGTCAAACCTCTCTCTCTCTCTCTCTCTCTCTCTCTCTCTCTCTCTCTCTCTCTCTCTCTCTCTGTGTGTGTGTGTGTGTGTGTGTGTGTTAGTGTGTGTGTATGTGTGTGTGTGTGTGTGTATGTGTGTCTGGTTGTCAGAAGCTGTGTGTAATGCACCCTTCCTAGGCTATGCTGGCTGATGGCGATTCTTATTAAGTTGTAGCTGTGGACAGGCATGCTGTTCATATGGTCTGCTTTCTATAAAATACTTCCCATTTAACTATATCTTAATTTTTAAAAGAAACTTAAATTTCCTTAAATGCCAAAGAACAAAGTTATATTCAGATATCCTTCCATGTGTGCCTCCTGGGAATAAAAACAATTTATCTTATATTTTAAGATTAGAAGTTGCCTTTAAAAAAATCACAGGTGACATAAAGACCCAGTTAACACATGGTGCCAATCAAAGAATGCCACCTCTCATGAATTATAGATTTTTGCAGCAGTTTCATCCTGGCTGCCCACCTGAAGGGGCAAGGAAGTTAAAAAGAAATTTCCCTTTAGCATATCCTTTCTTTTTCATGATGGACGCCTTTAACCATATTTTATCAATTCTTAGACTTACATATTTTTTCAAACAATTTAAGAGCTGAAATGTGAACATATCTTAAAATTAATGGACATCTTAATTTGACAACATTGTTTCCAGCCTTAATGAAGCGTGTCATTACCGTTGTTATTTGCTTAATCACAGCCCTTGGGTCTTGCCGGCCTTGCTTTCTTATCACTACGCCCCAGGTATTTTGTGCTACAGCATGTTTATGGGCACATTAATGAGGCAGCAACCTCTCCTACAGTGATCATCAGGCATGACTGTGGATGGTCAGCTTGCTCTTCTCCTCAGCACACAGGACATTCTCTGCATAGGTCACATGCTTTGTTCCTCAGCTGGGGTGTGGAACAGTGACAGACACACGTGTTCTGGCCTGGCTTTGTCTCCAGCTAGGCTAAAGATGAGCAGTTCTCACCATGACACCAGCTATTGATCACTATCATCACCAGCAACAACCCCCCGGATGACTTTATCCTTACAATGTTTTATAGGTCTTTCCAAGACATGTGAAAGCTGAAATTAAATAATGTATGGACTGAAAGAATGGACAGACAAGCTATGTGAAAGAATACCAGTACAGGAAGCCTCAAGTAGAAGTATATTTTGAAAATTCCAGACTCTGGGACCTTGCATGTCAACTCTAACTTTCGGGCTATTCCACGGAATTGTGGAGACTTCAAGGACTGTAGTGTAATTAATGTCTAGACTCTCATGTCCATAATGGAAAATAAGTAAAAATGTTTCTTTGTTCTCTGAGGCCATTTACTAACTGACAGCCCCAGACTTTCTCCAGCAGCTTCTCTGGCCACCTGGTTGCTTTATCTGTCCATACAATTCTTTAAAATGCAAACTAAGCATAGGTACTTCTAGAAAAGCACAGAATCAGGAATCAGGTGTGCCACAGGAGGATAGGGAATTTAAAAACCACCAAAGTGTTGATCAATGTGTCAGACATTGAAGTTGGGAAGTAGGAAGTAAAACCAACCAGTAAAGAAAAAGGGGGGTGGCCTGTTCAGGGGCAGGAGCATGGTCTATTTGAGTACCCTCGCTATTGTGTTTTTATGCCCACATGAGATTAAGGGTGGGCAGGAGGCAGAGAGACGGATGTTGGGGAGGAGAGGGGTGGATCCAGGTATGGATCTTGGCTGTGTAACCACAATGAAGATATCTGAAGTGGAAAAGAAACTCACGGAGGAGACCGAAGTATAGCAGAGGTACAAAGAGCAGGGCAAACACAGCAGCCAGCCTGAGGAGAGCAACACTAAAGGAAGTGTCTGACATTATCAGATGACACTGGAGCTTCAGAGGATCAACAAGAAAAGAGAGATGGACAGTGACATTTGGGAGGGAACTCAAGAGGATACTGTCAACAGAACAGCAGAGCAGAAGCCAGGCTTTAAAGGTTAGCAAGTGTGTGGCTATAAAGAGCATGAAGGGTTTTTGTTGTTGTTTGCTTTTTGTTTTTTAAGTGAAATTTTCTAGAAAAAACTACAGAGAGGACAAATGGTGTGTATGAAATCCTAACTACCCTGCATGCCAACTCTCATGCTCTTTATAAAAATCAAAGGTTCGCTTGCTTTGTTTCAAGATTTCTTGAGGTCCCATTGTGTTGGTTCACGTATTTAATCTCAGCATCTGGGAGACAGAGGTAGGAAGATATCTCTGAGTTGGAGGTCAGCCTGTTCTGTGTAACTAGTTCCAGGCTAGCCAGGGCTGTACAGTGAGACCTTCTCTAAGAAAAAGAAAAAGGTACGGCTAAAGAAACTTTAGACTTCAAAATTACCTATTTTCTCCCCAAAACAACCAATTCACTGCATAGCAGCCATTCTCGATGGTCAAGATGAGGGGTGGAAACTGGTACTTTTCCAGGACAGGAAGAACATACTAGTCCTGGCTTCCTTCTTGCCGCTCCACAGTTGCCCTTCTAGAATTTACTGAAAATAAATTCTCTGCCAGGAACCTTTGCCAGTACTCTATTTATTGATTGTGGAAAGCTGTGGGAAACAGCCATGGTAACAGAACAAATTATCAGAATATAGGGTGTCATCCGAAGCTCTCAACTGACCTAGGTCCACCGTGGCCAGTCACCAAAGCCAGCACATTTAGGGCACACCTCATAGGACGTTTAGTTGTTCTCTGGAGGCAAGCTTAATCTGATGTTAATTGTTCTTTATGTACATAACCAGGATTTTGTGGGTGTCCTGTATAATACCACATTAAAATCGGCACTGTACAGTTACTTCTCCCATGGCTGTGACAACACCCTACACCAATTATTTAAGGGAGGAGAGATTTCTTTTGTCTTGTGATTCACAGGTGTTAGTCTACCATGGTTGGCAAGAACACAGACGTTTATAACACAATGGACAGGAAGCAGAAAAGTTTGGGGAGGGGCACAGGAAGGGGCCAAGGACTAGGCTCTCTGAAGGGCCCAACCCCAGAGTGCCTGTTGGCTCCAGATAAGTCTTTCCTCTTAAGGTTTCCAGAATCTTTCAAAATGGTATCACCAGCCAGGGATCAAGTGTTCAAAACATGATCCTGTGAGGGACATTTCCTAGTCAAGCCATAGCTGGCACTATTCAGTTGTATTCTGAAGGGGCAGATACACCTCGGATTCCATTTCTTATCCTCCGATGTCCACATTATATTTCACCTGCTACATGTTTGCTGTTTTAAAGGCACATTGAGTTGGACACTATGTCCACATAAAAAAACTGCATGTCAATGTTTTAGCACCTTTATTCCCAAATGGGGAGACAACCATGATAGCCTTCAGCAGGTGATAAAGAAATTATAGTATACCTAGAGAGTAGCTATTATTCAGCACTGAAACAGAATGAGCTTTAAGACAAGAAGAAACATAGCAAGGAACTTGAAGCATACTATTAAGCAAAGGAGGCCAACCTGAAAAGTCCACAATACTGTATGAGGATAAGTTTGACTTTGTGTAAAAATTAGAACCATGGAGACAGCATGGGTTTCAGTGTCCATCCATGTAGAATGAAAGTCAGGCAAAAGAAGAATTTTAGAGCATGGAAAGTATTCTATGTGATCTACGTCATTGTATGTTTCTCCAAACTCACAGGATATAAACAAACAATGAACTCTGACATAAACTATGGACTTTGAGAAACAAGGATGTGTCACTGTAAGCTAATTGCTTGTCACCCCCTCACCCCTTTAGTGGGAACATTGATGGTGAAGGAACCTATAAGCACATGTTGAAAAAAGTGATAAAGGGAACATTGCTGAACAAATTTTGCTGCAAACCTAAAGCTCCTATGAAATAGTCTATTTTCAAAATTAAATTACTAATATGAGTGATCTGTTGTTTTAAGTACTGGAAAAGATTATATACAGATGTCAACAAGGAGGAAGGTCAGCCACTGCAGGCCACACCGTCACGTCCTGTGTGTCTGTTCTCTAGCCCGAGTCTTGAGCCCCTCTGTGATGAACTCCATGATAGGTAATTCATCCCCAAGTAGTCAGCCCTAAACACACACACTCACACACACACACACACACACACACACACACTCACACACATACACATCAACAACAACAACAAATGGACTTGGTTTACATGTATGTGTGTGTATACAAATACATTTTAATGCACATATGTAATATACATATATGTGTATATGAGTCATGAATTTGAGAGAGAGAGGAGAGAGAGAGAGGGAGAGAGAGAGAGAGAGAGAGAGAGAGAGAGAGAGAGAGAGAGAGAGAGAGAGAGAGAGAGAGAGAGAGAGAGAGTAGTTGGAAGGAGAGGTAGAAATGATGTGAATATAGTACCCAGGTACGAAATTAAAAAATAAATTATTAAAAAATTTAAACAAAATAAAACAAAAGTTAAATAAAAATGTTATAGCCCAAGCACAAGAAGTTTTCTCTGCATGGAAATAATACAGAAATTCATTCTGATGGATTTTCAGTCTATCTCACCACTGGTTCTCTGATGCTAAATTCCTGCTTCCACGAGGCAGCAGGATATATTTATTCAACATATAGTTTTATTCTGAGAAGTATCTTGAATGAAGTTTTCATTTAATTCCTGCAGTAGCTGCATGGAAAAAGTTACTGGACCAGCTGCACTGATGTGGACACTAGCACACAGTGTTTAATCCAGCAGGTTCCTTGAGTCAGTAGTGGCACAGACGGAGGTGAAGGACAGATGAACATAAGAGCCAGTTTTTCACTCTTCTCTTCTAGGTTAATTTTCCTACTGAAAAAAAAAAAAACTGTGGGAAAACTGCTCAATTCCTGGTCACCTGCAAGGCAGAGTCTTCATGCAAATTAATAAGCCAGCATTTTCCTTCACTATTTCCTGAGCCCAGTCACAACTAGTCCAGGTCACCCTGAGTGTGCAGACTGCTTCAAGCTCACAGAGGGGCTCAAGACTTGGGCTGGAGAACAGACATGCAGGACATGATGGTGTGGCCTGCAGTGGATACGATACTCTGCCTCTTTGCTCACATCTTTATATAATCTTTTCCAGGACTTAAAAAAACAGATCACTCATATTCGTACTTTAATATGAAAAGAAAACTGATTCTCCCTCCTTCCCTTCCTCCCTCTCCCTCCCTCCCTCTCTCTCTCTCTCTCTCTCTCTCTCTCTCTCTCTCTGTCTCTCTCTCCCTCCCTCCCTCCCTCCCCCCCTCTCTCTTTCTCTCTCTCTCCCCCTCTCTCAGCAGCCATTATTAACCTGTAGCTCTTTATCTAGGGGTGGGACCTTCCAGAATGTCCCCCATCCACACCATCATGTCAGCTGGCCCTGTCGTTATTCAAGTCTGGTTCAGGAAACGATTTCTTTGAGGTTTCCTAATGCAGCTGCCCTGTCATGTCTATCTAGCCCCAGGCATCATCTACATTTTAACTTTCTTATGGCATGAATGTTTTCACATTTGAATCTTTGCCTCCTGCAGAATACACTTTCTCGTGGTTTTCAGCTATAACTTTTTACTGTACTTTTTATTCTCTCTATTTTGTGTCTTGAAGGACACATTTCTGGGGATGGGAGCACATGTTCATGCCTTATTTGCTCTCTGCTGGCATCAAATTCTTTTTCTAGAAATTCTACATTTGCAACTTTTACATAATAAGACATAGCAATCATCGTAAGTCACTCTACAGACTAAGATACCCAGACTTCTTTGAAAAGTGGAGGGCATTGCACTGTGGATCTCTACAGTTGGAGACTTCGGACATGTAGCACAACCCTTATGTACTGCTATCATTACCTAAAGG